>NC_053199.1:11532236-11838684 GCF_905163445.1 Pararge aegeria | reverse complement strand
GCAACGGCTGGTTTTGGATTACCTAAAAAATAAATTGGACTGGTAGATACCGAGGCGAAGTTATGGTAGTGATGTTCAAACAAACAAACTCGTTCAGCTGTATAAAACGAGTAGATATACCTAGATTTATAGCCATCTTTATCCCAAGACAAATCGACGTGTAGATAGATACTTAATTAATTGTTTACAAACTAAAACTGATTTTAGCGTAGCCTGCTATGTAGATCGCGACCTAGTTGCGCGCGATTGAGGATAAAACAATATAAATAGCTCGTCAACGGTCGGACGTGAGCAAGAGTTACTAGTGTGCTGTGTTTTAAATATTTCATATAGTGTACGTGATAAGTGAGACTAGTACGGCGTTCAGTGTTTGTGATGGTGGCATGATGCGGCACGCTGCGCCCTCCGCCACCTGGACGGCTCCTGGCGAGGTCTGGGAGTACGTCAGTCAGCTGGTCAGCTCGTACCACGACCAGCACGACTGCCACGCACGGAACAACCCCACGCAAGTACGCATGACACTCGCAAGCTTAAACAGTTGAAACAACTCGACCGCATCGACAACAATATTAACAACACATGTGACTCGGGCCAATTAACGCCTTTTGTTCGTTCACGAGATGTACATTGTTATATAGTTAGAGTCTACAAAGCAATGTATATTGAGATAGACTTCGTTGCAAAAAATAAATAAATATACTACGACAATACACACATCGTAATGTAGACCAAAAGTAAGCGTAGCTTGTGTTATGGGTACTAAAATGACTGATGAATATTTTTATATATAAACACCCAGACACTGAAAAACTTTCATGCTTATCACACAAACATTTTCTATTATTGGGTATCGCACCCATGGCCTTGGACTCAGAAAGCAGGGTCGCTGCAAAGTGCGCCAATCGGCCGTCAAAAAAGAAGAAGTTATTGAATTTGTTTCTAGCCGAATAAGAACTCCGACTATATTAATGTGACTTTAGTCACTTAAGAGTGTATTACAAAGCACCACCACTAATTTATCTTAAAACAATATTGTCTCTTAAAAACCGATAACGTCACAAGGAGGTCGCCGGCTTCTAGGAACCATGGAAATAATCGAAAGTTATTAAGCGTATGCCGCCGGCTTTGGGATTTTCCTTTAAAAGGATCGGTAAATTAATGTGGGAGATGTATTTTCTCAAAAAGCATAATCTAGTTAACTACATTGAAAGCGAAGTAGCTGGAATAGCCATCTGTATAATTACTTTGAATACTATTTTAGTGTAATGTTTGATTTACAAAGTTGTTATCGATAAGATTCCATCTCATGAGTTATTTACATTCATTATAACCTCAGAAGCTCCTGACCTAAATGATATAGGAATGTTGCTAGATTAGATATCTATCATTTTTGGAATTTACAAGCTCTTTTGTATCACTAGTTTGTAATAACTGTCTACTGTCACGAAACCCCTTATAGAAACCAATACAACTAATTGCAATCGATAAAGTTGTCTGATTAGATATTTACCGGAGCATTTAAGAGCATTTTAAAAGGTTTTCGAATCTGCCGTCGCTAAAACCCTTTAGAAGCCATTGCGTAGAAGGCGGAAGTATTGGTAATTGGAAACTATCGATAGTAAAAAAAAATTACGTTAGCTTCGATGCATTTTATAATAATCTCAGTAACGACGTCTATCCCATTAGTTATGACGACAATCCTGTTACATAGATTTAATTCTGACGCTATTAGATTGGATATTGATGAACCGATTACTAAAATAACTTGGCTCAGATAGTCTTATTTATTGTTAAATATCTTGCAACTTTTCTTAGCGAGATGAAGCAGCAGAAGAATATCTGCAGTTCTTTTTTCTTTTCTAACTCATTAGTTAAGGGTTTAAATTTTTTTCCTAAACACAAGTGCGTTAAAAAATCTGCAGATACTTTAAAACAGACGCCGCGAATTGACTTATATAAGTACATTTATTAATAATTTGAGTTAATATTTTCGGTAGTTGGCTACCATCTGTTCCTGATCATTGTCTTATTCTTTAATTATGTTACGACGACATAGCTTGTTGGAAAAAAAACTGTTACCATGTCACAGAAAAACGCAATTAACCATAGAAAACGTATGTATGCCTGGGCAATGTCGATGCTTACCTACAGTTTACTAACATCGGGCAGTAAGATAAGTACGAGATCAAGAATGTTATTATTAAATCTACATGTTAAATGAGCCAAACCTAACGTACGTACTGTATGCCGTAAAAGTCTTCCATTTTGTTCTGGTTTTCCTGGGTGGAGCATTAGGTCATGGTCACCAATATATCGTGTTGACACTGTTCATGCATTATGTTAAAATATACATGTATGTACGCATTGAAATTGGTAAAATAGGCTTACAATATTGGTTTACAGATCGACTCTTGATAATAGATCATAAAGACAAATTTAAAAATCATTTGGCAAAAGAACCTGCTCGAGTTCCTTTTTTCGCATCTGTTCGTTGAACCTATTAATAAAGCAAAGCAATAAAATATCACGTAATAGACAGATCAAAACTTGCTTCATTTGACCATGAAATTGTGATCGAGCGGCGTAACCGCGTCGCGTGTTTAGACATAGTGTGCAGACATCCATATAAATACTATAATATGGGACTCACAAAGTGATGGTGGTCAATCAAAATTAAAGCAATTTAGGGCCAATATGTCAGTATGTAAACTCACTTGATCATTTGCACTGATTACTTATTAGCAAATGCTACTATATATGGGATATAATGAACGTGTACATCTGCTAAAAGCACGGGAACATGGAATAGGAGAAGTTTACCCCCGTTTATTATTGCACATATATTATGTGGATATTATTTCCACTTGTGCGCCAGTGCTCTGAGAGTTGATAAAGCTGTGGGAGAAGATACATTTTTGTCCTTTCTCCAGGACATAATTGTCTCCTGCCCATGCTAGCCGTGCTGATGGGCTTAAATCTTTTTGAATTGAACAAACATTTGTTAGTATGAAATAGCTATGTTTATTAACAGATTTTAGACCGTTTCACAATATCGTTGTGAAATTTCTTCTTTTAAACATTTTAGGATTTCGATAGTATTAATAATAGTAGTACAAACTAGGGTTCGAAGAAGTCCAGTATCTATTTATATATTAAATATCTTCTGCGTCACAATGTCGCGGGCATCGACTAGCTGCGATTATGTATGTGGGCGACATTGTCTCATTCGGCCCATCCAAGTAATCACTTTTAATGAATTTACCTTACAGTCAACCTCGTGCTCGTCACATGATCAACGTTTAGTTATAGCCGAATGCATAATGTGAGTTATTATTTTGCATGTTGCACTGATTTGGTATATATTTTTCCTTTCGACAAAGATTTTTGTATATTTGCAATGTGCATTTTCACATAGGTACGTGTTTCCTTTTTAAACTCAGCAGAGTCTGAAAGGAATTAAGTCTTGTATTATTAAGAACAGCCTATAAGCGCTATAACTATTTTAGTATGTTATTTAAGATCCGGTTACTGGAATTGAATGGTAGAGAAAAATTTGGAGCTATTACTTTTTTTTAGATTTAAAAAGCCGGTGTCTTTGGTCGTTTCAAGGATATAATAAATATTCAATTTAAACAGCTCATTCATGCTGCCGTATAAGACATGAATTGTCTTATTTAAAATATTACTGATTAAGTTTTTTTTGCCGATAACATTGACATTAAATTCTTTATTTTAGTATCGCTGTTTATCAACTTTGAGATTCTCTAGACTTGTTAATTAAGAGGCAACACGTTGTTACTATGCTCGCTAATGAATTCATTAATAACGTTGTTTTCTACTGGACATTTGTCATTACCAGTCCGGGGTAATAGCAGTTTTTGCTGCATAAGTAGATCATTATAAAAGAAAATGGAGGAATGCCAGTTGTCGGCGGGACCTAAGTCTTGCTACTGATTGATGTGCGTCGCCGTTAAAGCCCTGTAGATGTTATCTTACCTATCTAATAGCTTTAACGAGATTACGGTACCCTTCCAGTTCAATTTACATTTCTTCCTGATCGTTATCGAATTGATCGGCTTTATCAATGTTTACTTCAATAAACGTGGACGAGGGATCGTAAATATTGCTAACAATAATTCCATGTTCAATTTGCATTGTTTTATTATACTCTATTGTAGCTATTGCAAACGACTTTAATGACCGATTATGCAATACGATTGTTACATCTAAAGATGGCGATGATTCAATGCCGAGTGCGGCCGATAAACACATCGTTTAAATATATAATATGCTTTACATGTATTTTTTCTGTTATCACGGTTTGTGATTAGGTATACAAATTATAAACGTAGTTGGCATGCTTTATTAAAATATTTACACAGGAGTAATAACTTTAAATGAGCATGGCATTTAAGTAAAATTCAGGATACCTTGGTGGACTGAGCGACTAAAGGAATGGATACTAAAGGACAGGAAAAGTAAAAAAGTACGTCTGAGAAAAAGGTGGAAGGATATTTCCAAACGTAATCTGATTAAATGACGAAAGCAAGAGATCGGAACTTATGAAGAAACTTGATTTAGGCCTATGCCGAACAAGTCTCTAAAAAGTATGTATGTATATTGTATATACATATATACACTTACTTTGGATTGTAGCTTAGAACAAAACTTGTTATTTCTTATATTTAGATCTACTTTTAGTTATTACCTGTTTAGTGTACCTAATAACAATAAATAAATATATATATATAACTTAAGATTCGATACGTTATAAATAAATAAGTAATGACTGACTAAATAAAAGATCTTTTCCTTACCAAGAGTGTTAGGTTTAGACTTAACTAAGCGAGTGAATGTGTTTTACCCATTTATTTTATATGATTTGTTTTGTTTACGATTGTTTATCTTACATTAAAGGACTATGATTATAATAGATGGAACCATAATTACTTATATTTATTCTGCGGTAGAGCTAAATAGTGATGCGGTTTTATGAGTGAACATCAACTTGAACATTTGCGACGTTAGCCAAGTTGAGAGGTGCGTGCTTACATTAATAATATCGGAGAGGTTGTAATGCATTTTGCGGTATTTGACGAGTGTTGAATTTTCAGACGCGCTTATGACTGAGACGGGAGGATGGGAAGGCAAACCGGTTGGACACCTTTAACGTGGCGACTGCCGGTTTTTGGTGACATCCGCAAAAAGTGCACGGCCGAATACCTACATGCACAATAATTCGGTGCTATCTTTATCGATATATCGCAGTTCAGGTTTATTCACCAAAGATTGATTTTAAATTGATCACAATTCGACAGGTATTATGTAACGTTTCATAGATTTTTTGACCGCCCAAGCTTCGGTGATAAATTTTTGGTTTCTTGTCGGCCTTCTCTCGTTAAATCTGCTTTTCGAACCGGCGGTGAATTCAATACAAACAAACTGCTGTGGAATGCTCTGTGAATATATAATTGACAAATGTTAGAAATGATATCTTTTGAAAATCTTTATATTATGAAAACACATGATTGTTTCTTTGTTCTCATATTATTTGAAACTTGTTGAGATGAACAAATTTAAGCAAAAGCCTATAGATTGGCAGTTCCTCTTTTGCTGTAAATGTTGTCGATAAAGAAATCACGTCTGTTCGCTATATAACCTTTACATAGTATAAAATGAAGTCGCTCCCGCTTGTTCGTTATAATCTTTTAAACAACACAACCGTGTTTTTCAGCAATAGATTTTTCTAGAGGTTATTCTAGAGGTAGGTTTCTATGTATTAAACATGCATATTATAGCTGTATTATGTATTATCACTGTCAGTAAAATAGACACTGTTTAAATAAGGACTTTTTTGGATTGTAAATTCTTGGTAACATTCACAAATAAATTTTTTGGCAAATAATTCGGCAAAATCGAAAAGATACGTCGTTATTCTGGTGTTATTTATCAAAAGATGGAAACTAAAGACGATCATTATTCCGATGCATTGATTTCCCCTACACCCCGACTTGCTTCATAAACCGGTTGCGCCTGTGTACTTACATAGACGATTATAGACTCTTATCCCGTGAATGTGGACGATCACATCGCATTCCCATTTGCCGATGGACTGATAATAATGATTCTATTAAAATAACTAACACGATGTTTTACTGTCGCCGATGGATTCTCGAGCGACATAAAACGATGACGTAAAGTTCTTTTTTATTAAATTAATAGTTACATGATTTGATCGTGGTTAATATTACCCAATGTAGTCTATTGGCGGTTGTCCGCGACTTCTTAACCTTCGGTAACCTTTTGTTCCATTAAAGTCTGCATAGGAATTTAGAAGCAGCTGATCAATTTAAGCACATATTCGAAAATCTTTTCTACTGCATGAAATGTTCGCAATTGATTGAATTGGCACCACCGCCGCCGCAGTGCGCTGTTGACTCTAGCACTAGGGTTCTTCTTATATGCTAACCAAACTATTATTGCAATTGTGTTAATTTTTTTTTTTTTGCTATTATTTTTTACCAATGAATAGTTTTGTATTGTAATTGTACGGATTAACTTGGTCATTTTTGTTGGTCAACATTGTTCATGACAAAAAAAAGGCATCGTGTATATGTATCAAATTTTATCAAACGCACTTTCACATTTATAGTAATTTTAAGTAAGGATATACAGATTCATAAAATTTCATTGTCTTGCAATTTTTTTAAGTGCACTGTATGTGCGTATAAGAGTTGATGCGTTAATGCTTTTAGTTTATATGTATATATTACACTCTGCCTCTTCTGTAAATGTATAAAAATATTCGTAAATGAAAGATGCGTAAAGCAAGACAGGTTAAATGTTGTGCGGGAATGCAGTTGGATTTGTGTATGAGTGAGTGCGTTCGACATTTTGCGCGGTCGTACTTGGGCACAACAATTAAATGCGCCATTACTGCATCTTGTTTATATTACGATCGGTCTCTTTTGTAAATTATTCGCCGTCCTTCATACGTCTCTTATGTTATGTATTAATAACTTAGCGTTGTTATAGCGATGATAGCCCACTCAGCTTTCTTCTTGGGGACCTTTAAACGGGAGTTATGCGCGTTTTAAGCAATCAAATATCACTTGCTTTATCGGTGAACGAAAACATCGTGAGGAATCCACTGCATGCCTGAGAGTTCTCCATAACGTTCTCGAGGACGTGTGAAGTCTACCAATCCGCTCTTGGCCATAGTGGACTACGGTTCTAAACCTTATTCTTAGAGGAGACCCTTGCCCAGTTGTGGGTCTTTGATGGGTTGATTATAACGATAATTAATAAATTAAATCATTGTACTAAATATTTGATGTGAAGGAATTTTCTTTTTTAAACTGTAGAGTTACTATTGATTTTTTTGGATGTTTAAGGCTTTTGTATACGATATTTTTTTGACCTAAACACATGTTAATATGTGTATTATAGGATGTCTTCAGGGGGTGCAGAATGTAAATAAATTACCTACTTAACACTAACTAGCTCATCATCATAATCATATCAACCGATAAACGTCCACAGCTGGACATGTTCTTTTGTAGGGAGTTCCAAATTCCACGGTTTTGCGCCAATTGAATCCAGCGGCTACCAGCGACTAACTACCCAGTTGCTTTAGGTCAAGTAAAATAATAAGCATATTAATTTAAGGATATTAGTAACAGATATTTGTAATTTTGATATCAGTCTTAAATTTTATTCTTATTTTAATAATGTCGATTAATTCAGGATAGTATTATTATAGTAAGTAGGAATTAGTTTATGAACATGCATTTTTTGCATGCCATCTAAGGCGGATGTTTGTCCCTATATTTTATCTACCAATAATGTAAAACCAATCTGCAAATTAACGATTTGAATTTGAAGTATCCGCGAATCCTGGGTTCATTTTAAGTCAGGATAAAAGTTGTTCGGGGTATTATAGAGGATCCTAGTTCTTAATGCACTGTCCTATAAAGAGGCACATGCTGTGGGACTTAAATAGGCTTCGGATATCTACGTGAACCAAGTCATAAGTAAAAACTATACTAATTAATAAACGATCAAAATCCTCCTCATGTTTAAATTAAATAGTTACGAGTGTATTCCACAGTGTTCAGTTCAGTGATGTTTCAGAGTTTTATAGTTTCTCTTTTTATGGGAATGCCTTTCCGGCTCATTGGGCACCTTTCGGCCCACGGTTCTTACGTAATTGCGGACATTTTAAAAATACACGCTTTGTTTATCGTCTTGAAGGAAATGTCATCTAACGTGTCTCAAAATTTATATCTCGCCATGTGAACTTTATGGACAACGTGGGTGGATAATTTGTTAGCCTGCGTGATTTATCTTTCCCAAGTGTTAAGTTGTTATATGAATTTAAGTGGTGAAGTTGATAATGTTGGTATTATTGCGTATTAGCGGTGCGTCGAGTAGGCGCACCGGGAATCGGGATAAGCCGGTCCAACGGCCATCTTTGCTTTGCGTCCTTTAATAAAGCCCCTGTGACAACTGCACGCCCGGATAGGGTTGACTACCGTTGTATTGGTATTAGATACATTGTTTGCGTTCAAGTATATTTGATGCAATACATTGAATATAAAGTGCCCTTCATCTAACAACGACAAGAGAACGTTTTTTAGCATCATCTTTTGAATTTTCCCACGTTGCAAAGTTATTCTTAAAAGTTTGTTGTTCATACGCTAAATTATGTTTGGTACTCGTATTCACGTTAAACGCAACTTAATTACAAATACTACTGAACTAATTGCAATAAAGTAAACAGAATAAAACTGTCTACATTTGATGAAACTGGTAATATAATAATTACCTTTTATTTATGTCTTTAAAGAAATAATGAAATCTAAATTTATAAAAATAATATAATTGACAGATAGCAAGATACCACCCTGTTCATTTGAATCATAATATCATCGTTATATTAAAGTTAAATATAGAGCTATCTCTTGGCTCGTTTAAATATAAAAACATGTTCTTACAATGTTCAAATTCTTTGCATTTGTAAATATTTTGGGTTTTGATAAAAATATATTATAATATATTATTATATATTTTTTTATACAGTTTGTGAAATCGCCAACCCTTTGACATGCTAGCCGAGAATTCCAGACACTAAAATATTAAACAGCCCTAGCTCCCGATCGGGTAATGCAAAACGAGGCTCGGGAATAAATCGTTTACATGGTTGTCGGCGTAAACTGGTCCCAGTGCTTGCTGCGCCACGAAATATTGCTGAGGTAGGAAGCTACTATCGCTTGTAACAACATCGACCTACCAAAGTTATTTCAAACCATATCAAAGTTAACTACTGAACTACATAAAATAGGTAAATGGATTTAATTTTTTTTTTAACAATACACTACCGAAAGACACCTTGGGTATGTCTCTCAATAAGTTCCAAGTTTCTCACGCTAACTTTTTAAAACTTTGAACTTGTGGAACTTACAAAGCATGTGTGATGATATACAATCATAATTTTATGTCTACATTATTTCCTGCCTCGTTTGATAGGTGGGCAAAATTCGGCCGATTATCTATATACTAAAAGTTTGTCTGATTAGTTGCTTGTTACCTATATTCGATTCAAACGCTACCCCGATATTGATGAATATCGACACAGAGATAGCTCGCATAGTGGAGACTGTCATAGGACCTTAAAGCTCGGCAAAATAAACGGTTTCTAAACTTTACTAAATTGGTATGACTAAAAGTCTTTCACAATGCCGATTAGAAAAGGATAGTCATACAGACTAAATCCTATTAATTTAGTTTCGAGATTTGGGATTACATAGGAAAGGTATATCTAATAATTATTCTACTTTGTTTTAATATTCACTAGTTTTAAATTACAATACACTCCATAAACCACAATCACAATCACTCATATAAAAATTAGGAAGACTAGATTTAACAAAATGGCGTGAAGCGGTGGTAGCCTATATTGGCACTTGGCAGGTAGTTTAAGACTTCCAAATCTCATTCGGAGAAACCCTCATTCCGAGAGGAGACCGGTGTCCTGTAGCTGGCATCCAACTTTTCACAGTTAGACATGGGCGTTTTAAGTAATTGATTATCACTTGATTTATGGCTGAAAGAAAACATGTGAAGTAATTTGCATGCCTGACCGAGTAAGTCGTCGTCATTGCAAAAATTCGAAAAAAAGTAAGTCGCTCCGGCGAAGCTGGCTCCTTGGATTTGTAGCTGATTAGATTTGGAGTAAAGGCCGCGTTTAACCAGATTGACCTCTGTTTACTTCTACAGGAT
Source organism: Pararge aegeria (assembly GCF_905163445.1). NCBI lineage: Eukaryota > Metazoa > Arthropoda > Insecta > Lepidoptera > Nymphalidae > Pararge > Pararge aegeria. Next base: position 11,828,403 of record NC_053199.1, on the reverse strand, counting down.
GATGCTGCAATTACGTGCACAAATGCTGAGTAAAACTATATACCGCATCTCATAATAGTGTACGCACGTTGTAATTTTGTGATTTGAAATAAATTTTTAATTTCCATAAAAGTAATAAATAACCCCGACGCTTACTGCTAGTACCTGCAGCAGGCTCCAGTCTAATGCAAAATCTCAAAAGCGATTTCATGGGTTGTACGTTGTGAGGTCGCAAACTACTCGTCACTGCAAAACAATCTTTGATTTAAATAAGTGATGTTTCAAAAAACAATATTAAAGAAATTTTAATGCTATATTATCAGGACGATATTAGCGGATGCCCGTTCGCTCAGTCACAATAATTGACCGTTGTTTACTTTGCAATGACATGATGATGACGGTTACTTGCACAAATGATTCTCGTAATTGCCCCTGCTAAATAAAACACATATCTTAACCCTATTTCTGATTATGATTGACTCAACTGTTTCGCTTTGGTGGAGACAACTTGAAGCTCCTTTGAGATTAGAGTTGTTACGGTTCGATATATCGCACATAACATAACTTCGATGTTTTTAAACCTGACATATTAAACATATTAATTGACCGTTGACTTTACTTAGCAAGGACACAATGATGACGGTTACTTGTTGAAATAATTCTCCCAATTACAACTATTAAATAAAGCACGTTACCTATACAAATACAACTCTGATAATAATGTACTCGAGTTTTATTATTGCTGCGGTTGGCACAACTTGTAGCTTCTTATCTTACGATTAGAGTTATTGCGGTTTGGTATATCGCCCATCGCACCTCTTCGATTGTTTTAAAACCTGCCACAATACTGGACGTTACACATATGAATTTACTGTTATTTACTTTTTAAAGCAGGATAATGACGGTTACTTGCACTAATGATTCTCCTACTTTTCCACCGCTTAATAAAGAACATGATAATTCCCACTTCTGATTTTAGTGTACCTATTCAAGTCTTTATTAGTGCTGCAGTTGGGACGACTTGCGCTATAGTTATGTGCAAACTGCAGCACTCATAAGACTTATTCTTATCTTACGACTAGAGTTATTAGGTTGTTTATATCGCTTCGCGTAAATTTTTTAAACTCGATATAAAGCTGGGCGAAACCAACTTTCATTGACTCATTTTAACTTTGCAATTACATGATTATGATTGATGACTGTTACATAAATGATATTTCTCAGATGCCATGATGCTAAATATAAGCAAATATAAATCACTATATCCCACTTCTGATTATAGTGTGCGCACGCATTGCTGCCGTTGACACAACTTGTATTTTCTTATCTTACCATTAGAGTTATTAATGTTATAACGTTTTTATTTTCGAACCGACCTCTAAGCTGGACGTTACACAAATTAATAATTGACCGCTGTTTATTTTGCGATGATATGATAACTACTGTTACTTGTGCAAATTACTATACCCATTGCCCCTGCTTAATAAAGCACATTGGTAAATCCCACTTGTCAATATACAACGTGTAACCGAATACGAAATACTGATGATGGGTGCATCAAAAGAAGAATTTATTTTTCCATACAAATAAATTAAAAACATTCTAATTGTTTACTTACGGCAACCCTTTTAAAGATAAAAGACCGACGCTTGCATAGTACCGACGCTACGCGACGCGTACCCAATAAAGTGTCAGTAGTCACGTGATTTGAATTTTGCATGTGATGTAAGGGCTGTAACTGGTTTCTTTCAGTAGAAATTTTGGCAGTGGTTTACTCAAAAACTATTAGCGTTTCGGTTTCACAGATAACGTACATAATTTACCTTTAAAGCATCGGTTTTCATTTACACGTTGTAGAGTACGCACCATAATATTCCAGCGGCTGCTACAACCTGTAGCCGCGCAGTGGCGCTCTTATCTCACCATTAGAGTTATTACGGTTCGGTATCTCGCCCATCGCACCGCTTCGATTGTTTCCGAACCCGCCACAAAGCTGGGCGCTACACACAGTAATTGACCGCTGTTTACTTCTAAAAGAGACTCCTCTATTTTATGCATTATTCAAGGGTCGTTATTATACCAAGTCTATTATCCTCTTAAATGCCCCTGATCCAAGTAAATAAATAAATATACTACGACAATAAACACATCGCCATCTAGCCCCAAAGTAAGCGTAGCTTGTGGCTAATAAGGTGACTGATGCATATTTTTATAAATAATATACATAATCTCTACTCTAAATGAACACCCAGACAGTGAAATTCATTTGTGTTCATCACACGAAAAAATTCCAGTCGTGGGAATCGAACCATTCGGGTTCGACTCCCACGACTGGAAAGCAGTTGCTAAATCACAATCAGAAGTGGGATTTAGCAATCGTTTTATTTAGCAGGACAACTAGGAGAATCATTGGTGGAAGTTATAATAATAATAAGCTTTATTCACCACAATAATCCTTACAGTAACATACAAATATGAAAAAGAAGAGAAAATATAAAAACACTTGAAATAATTAAAACGTTGCGTCATTGTGGTGGCTCCTCTGCTCTGTTTTTGCAGTACCAGGGTATTAGGTACCTGCGAAGGAATACTGCAACGTATATTTTCAGTAGGAATTCAAAGTGATACCACGTATAGGCAGCGACATGGTCATGGAGGATAGAACGGATTAATGTCCCATACGTGTTCGCTGCCTAACGATAGGTCGTGGGTTTCATAAAGCCCGCTAATCTGCATAGGGTTTCAGCCCACCATACCTAAGTATATAATATTTGTGCTTCAATGAGTCTTGTGCGGAGCTTGTGGTATTAGGAGAGCTTGATTAAGAGCTTCGACCTTGATCTCCCAGCTTCTACAAAGCCGTTGGGAGGGCTTAAACGATTTTGTTTTAATACATTATATAAAAGTAATCGCGACCGTCTGCTTTACTTAAGAACGGAAAAACGTTTTCGAGCTCCCAGTTACAGAGGTAGATAATTTTAATTTCTTAACTTCAATCTGGCAATGACAGACCTATACCTATTAATATAATACCTATTAATTTTAGCCCGCCCCTGTTATGAAATGTAAGGTTTCGTGATCCGTATTCGTACATGCTAGACTAACGTGGTACTGTACGGTATGAACGTTTAAAAATATCTTTCCACTAACAAGGAAGTATCGATAAATTTATTGTAATTTTTGCTCGCGACGGTCACCTTGAACCGTTTCAATAGCTTATAGCAGTCAATTGCTCATACGCCACGCTATTCGAAGTTTTATGGTTCTTATTTTTTATATTATGTTTGATTATGGCTCCAACAATGGATTGTATTGATATTTATAGTGACTGCAGCTGCCACATTCGATTTTCTTTTTTTTATAATTATCGGGTAGCCCCCCAGCTATTCGTTAAGTTCAAATTATTTACGACGTTTTATATCAATTAGCGATATAATTAACGTAAATAGTGCGGACTTTTAGAAGTTGCCTGTTAATTAGTTAAGATATTATTAGCATGTTATAAAGAAATCAATAAAACCAATTTTGTTATTGTTTTATCAACGAGAATGTCTTTATCATTACTTGATTATGGTTCTGCATATTAGACTTCTTAGTTTTTTAGGTTAGAAATAATTGTTGAAGGTATCAATATTTTTGAACAGAAACTTTAATGCTTACTTAAGAAGCATACATTGAAACTTGTAATAACATTTACTACAGAGCACCTATTAATAAAATAAACATCATAAATACAAGCGACTCATAACATCCTAAAATTATATTCAATATCACCGCTTATTTATGTCTATTTGTCGAAATTAATGATCTTCTAAACAGGAGATCTTTGTTTTGATGGCTGATTGATAGTAAGATCTTTCTCAAAATTGTTCAATTGGTTGTGTAATTTCAAAAGATATAGTAAGGATTTAAGATTTCATTAAAGATAGGAACAGAACAGAGAAACATGCAATAATTGTAATCCTTTCTCCTCGGTTATACTTAACTCACTAGTAGGATATAAACGGTTTCATTGTCCTCTCACGCATACGGCGATCGAGTGCTCGAAGTTCATTGGTATAGATAGACACAAATGACGCCTACACGTCCCTCAAGTTCAAGATAGTTTGTACCACTACGTCGCGTCACTTATCTTTCGCTTTAATAGTTGGCAATAAAACGTTATCCCGCACGTAGTTGTGAGCTTGTTACAAAACTGGTTGATTAATTGATTTATTGGATTTTAATGATGGCAAAGTGGGCTTATACCTGCAAATACTTTATATGAGGTCTCGGAGATAATGTAATAGAGATAATGACCAAAAAACAATGATGGTTTCACAGTCAAGCCACTTCATGTTTTCTTCTACCTTCTTCAAGAACTTCAGGAATTGTAAAAGGAGCACTAATATAGGAAACATATTTCCTTGAATTTCTCACTGAGATTTCTTGATGATGTTTTACATCAAGAGCATGATAAATAATCAGGAAATATCAATTACTAGCTTCTGCCCGCGACTTCGTCTGCGTGGACTTACGAACTGTTTCTAATGCTTCGTTCGTTAACAATTTTTAATGAGAACTATTTAAGAGATCGGTATAGAAAGAACTTACATGCCCTTTTCCATAGCATAGGTGACATGCAAACAAATTTCAAAGTTGTCTGCCCGCGGCTTAGCTCGTAAAAAGAAATCAATTTTCCCCCGGGAACTACTCGGGAACTACTAGGGAATCGGGGTAAAAGGTAGCCTATGTTCTTTTCCATGTCAAATGCTACATGCATGCCAAATTTCATTCAAATCCGTTCAGCCGTTTCTGTGTGATTGAGTAACAGACATCCACACATTCACATTTATAATACTAGTTGGATATTCCATAACTGATGTGTATCAACTAAAAAGAGGAATACACAGAAATTATACGAATTACCACCTAATTCATATCAGTTGACTTATCTCTTTACATTAATACCAATTAAAATATCAACAATTTCATCAGATCCTACCGGCATGTCCTTGGTTGCATCTCCTCAATTAGTGGGGGCGGCGATCGGAACCGGCGTATCCGTGCCGCGTGGGAATGCACTACCCTACCTCCCTTTGCAGTACAAATAAAGCATTGAAACAGCTTTACGAAAAGCATTCCTTCATCTGATATGTGAACTTTTTGTATTTTGTAAAAGGTGAAATACATTCAAGCGGGCATATTGTAGTTGCAGGTTGCCGTGTTATATCCCTATATTTACCTCTTGTGTACATCAAATTACAGTACATATTTTTTAAGCAATTCAATATTACTTGCTTTACCAGAGGAGGAGAACATCGCTAGGAAACCATGTGAATGAGAGTTCTCCATAATGTTCGCACTTGGCCAGCGTGGTAGGATACGGCCTAAATCCTCCTCATCCTCAGAGCAGAGCCCTTAACTCTTTAGGAGATCTCTCCCAGTGACCCTAGGCACTTGGAGAAATAGAGTAGGAAGGAGAAAAGGATAAGTCCTTTGTTGGTTGGGTAAATGATTTTGCCGTCAATAAAGTATACAAAGGCAGTAGTTGCACAAACCAATTTCCTTACTGAGGTATCAACGCGGACAAAGTCATCATCAGTGGGAAATAAAAAATAAATAAATAAATTGCATAAACTTAAAATGAGTTGAAGTCAGATCATATTATAACAATAATTAGGCTGTTCTTAAATATTTTCATTGCGTATTTACTCTGTTTATATCTAGGAACGTCGATTTGCAGGCAAGGTAACGGTATAAATCATGCGGAGAAAAAGGGAGAAAAATAACTAAAAATGTATAGAAATTTAATGCAGGATTTAAATTACTTGACTTTTATAGTAATAGATTAATTAGATTTTTAGTACGGTAAATTTTTTATTGTAAGGTTACTTGGTTTATTCCTCGGAACGTGTATAATTAAATTATGTATATTGGTTTGCGGTCATCACAATTATCCTGTAGTATAATTAGGAATTAATTACTTCATTGTTGTGACACTGTGTCAGTAAACAATTAGCTGCGATTGATTCGAGACGACTAATTAAAGTATCATGCAATAAAACTTTGCAAAAGAAATAAGTATTCAGTCTACTACTTATTTTAACTACTATTTTACATCCAACATATAATAATAATAGCAATATTAGATTCTTTATTACACACCGATAGGAAAAAAAAAAATGAACAACTTAGGGTGTAATGGCGGCCTTATTATTGATAATAATCCTTTCCGGGCAACCACTTAGTGTAATTAGACCGAAAGTTGCAAAGAAAAATGGTTGAGCCAACAATTAAAAGATAGATAATAGGTATATACAATAAACTTACTTAATATTACGTAAGACACAATATACACACAAATTTAAACAAGTATTTTATATGAAGCAATAAACAGTTCTATATTATACATATATATCTCTGTCTGTATCATAGGGTTCTCTTCCTTATTTGGTCTAAGGTAAGTTCTTTATTATAGTATTATTTCCGATTTTCGCATTCCGTAGGTTTCTAGCTTAATACAATTCACGAGATATGCGAATGGCATGTTAAGTTGTGGCAGGTCAGGTATTCAAACGGGTCGGAGCTGATTGTAGGTGCAAGTTTATGATCACATGCTTCTGCGCGCTACTATTGTTCTAATGGGCCCTCCGCCCTCCTCTCGCGCCTGGTTACTAACACTCGCCTTGTTACTCGCCGACTAGAGGTCACGCGTTCAACTGGATCTCGCCGATTCTCCACGCTTTTATGGGAATTGTGTGGCCGATTACTTTACCGGCCGTTTAATGCCTAGTGTTAATTTACAACAACCGATTGTTTGTAATGTTAATATAGCCTTGTTATTATTATTTCGACGATCCCCGACGAGGTGGACGGACGACATTAGGCGCGTCACAGGTAGCCGCTGGATTTAAGCGGCACAAAACCGTGGAATTTGTAACTCCCTACAAAAGACCTATCTTTTGTAGAGAGTTACAAATTAGTAGTAGGAGTTAGTGGACTAAGCAGTGGACGTCTATCGGTTGATATGATGATTATTATTTGTTTTCCACAGTTAATTTCCTTGAATTTGAAGTGCACCAAACTAGCTTCCTTTGTCTCCCGATGAAGGTATTATAACGTCAGTACTAATTATTTACGTTATAAGCTACGCAAAATTCAAAACTCTGCTCGTTCAGATATCAGTATTTTCTATATAGAACGTTCTACAGTCCGTTTAGTATAAGTGCCTACCTACAATATTATTAGATTCGCTCGGATTTAGTTGAACAGGTCCGCAATCACGTTCGCGTCTGCAAGCCTATAGTGCAGACAACGGTAATCGTGCAGCGACTATCGTAGTCAATTAATCTCGAAATGTTTCTCTGTGACTTTTGACGTACCGTCCCGATTCTGTGTTACAGTGACGAGGTACGGTAATATTTTACACATGATTAGAGCGGTGCGCTGTATGGGTAAGCAAATTGCGCCGAACGCGACTCTCAGTCACGATTTGAACCTCGCGGGAACCCGGGGGAAAATCTCCACAGAATTCCAACGTAAATGCTATAGCAGATATTAATGGCAATATCGCTGTTGCCTGTCTGTTTTTATACTTACAACCATAAATACGTTTACTTAAACTCCTACCATAAGTGCCTAGTAGGCACTTCAAAAGGTGTCCAGTAAAGATATGCAGCAAACAAAGGAACCAGACATGCGGTCGTATATTGCGTTTAAAATAAAACCTTCAAAAACATACTAAAACATTCTGTGACTTCACTGCAGTATTTTATAATATGTGTGTATAATGTGTGTATGTAGCTATAATTAAAAATAGTGAAACTAAAAAGCAATTAATTACAACTTTAACTGTTTGGTAAAAAACTTTATTACGTATTATATCCTTTTATGCTGATTGATCCGTGACACCTTGTAGGTATAATTCGTTCCAAGTGAACTCATAACTTATGTAACTGATTTGAAATTCATATTTTTTCCATTAGTATTAATTTATTTTTCCCAAGGATGCCCGAGCTGTTTTGGTCGGAGGGGATATATATTTAGATGGAGACTTCTCAAGTCGTTGGTTATTCAAATTAGACAGGGTTCTTAAGGCCGATAATATCGCGTAACGGATAAGGAAGTTGCGGCCTGCTATCTTGTCATCGCCGGGAATACTGGCACTGCGTCGTAAATGCTGTGCATAACGCGGTACTTCATTACTAACAAGCTGTACCCTATAGCCGTATAAAATATGATTTCTCAATGCCCGTTAAGCGTCTACTGCCTTTCCACAACACAGTTAAGAAAAGCAACCAGTTCTGGGCTGGCTTTCAACCGATTACTGCTTATCGCAAATCATTATTCGCTCTTGTGAGAATTGGAATGCAGGAATCTGTAATAGAAGGAAAGTACTTACTTAAAGCAAACTGAGATAATTTAGTAAACTTACCTCACACGACGATAGGGTGTCATTCTAGCATAACTTATGTTACGTACTAAATGACACTTAACTACAGATTAAAATTACAGATTTCAATTTAAACTTAACATTAGTTAAATAAAGCCAATTGCTATTATTATTCTATAAGTTAAAACTCGGCTGACGGACTTAAGTGAGGGAGGAGTAGTAGTATAGTATCGTGCTGGAACGCTAAATTGCTTGGTGGCCTTTGTTTGTAGGATGGTAACTAGCTACAGCCGAAGTCGAACCAGACCAGACCAGAGAAATTATAAATTATAATCCCACTTATAAGACTACTATTGCGCTCACCACTGCGCAAAGGAGGTCTTCAAAATGTATTATAAAACAGATAAAACAATAGTAGATTCTGGTTAAATTGTAATAATTCAGTGGTCAATAATCCATGCTTACAGTGTATTTGTTTGTTTGTCCTCATTTTACGACCTAACTAAGCAACCAATAGACTTGATTTTTTTGTCATAAGAGTTGGTTGAAAGAACGGTGAGTAAAATAGGCTACCTTTTATCCCACGAAAAAAACGACTCCCACGTGATTTGTAAAAAACCGCAATAAAGGCGGACGAAAAACACGGGCAACAGCTAGTTCTATTTTTAAATCTGAGGACTCTCTACAAATGACTTAAATACAAAATAAATTCACTTACCTACAATATTATTTTTACTATGAACAAAACTAGTACGTACACACTTTCAAAATTAAAATTGGGCGGTAAGTGAGTATAATTATTGTAAGTTTTTCATTCATTTCGCACCCCAAAAGTTGTACGCCTTAATTAGCTCGGTCAGGATCTGGTAGATTGTTATCGCTGGTGCGATAGTGGGCGCCTAATTCTGAGTCATGGGCGCCGGCGTGGTTCGCGGCGTCGCGTTGCTTTGTCGATTGCGAACACCATTTATAAACAAACAGGTTGACAAATTTGTGTAACGTAATTAACTAACAAGCTAATCGCTTCTGGTTATTTGAGTTTTTTTTTTAGTTTAAAAAAAATAATACTAGGCATTTAACGATGGGGCTGACATGTCATAATTATTAATAAAGGTCGTTCAACTAAAAGATGAAAATATATCTTGGACCGGCCAATATTTTTAGATTATATATCTTTTGATAAGGCCATAATTCGGACTGGATTTTTTTAATTTTTGAGTATAAATACTTAAATAGAGAGAAAGCTGGAAAGAATCGCAACCGCTCAGTGTTTAGACAATGAGATCTTTTCAATTTTAAATAAGTTCTAAGGTTTGACGACCCATATTAGTAAATAGCAATCCCTGTGACCTCTTCCAAGTAAAAGTACTGATAAGTAAAATCCCATACAAACTTATAGTATACGACGCACCCCGTTGCATTGTCTGCCTGTTACCCGACTCCTAAGGGTCGCGGTATGATGTTAACCGGACAAAATGAATCGTTCCAGAGAATGGTTGACCCAAGAAAAACCTGGTACTAAAAAGATTTTTCGAATCCGAATGGCAGTTCCAAAGATTAACGCGTTCAATAAAAAAAAACACTTTCAGCTTTATTGTAAGCTTTTGCTTTATTTTTTCAATCATCATTCATTATCATTATTTCAGCCTACGGATGTCCACTGGTGAACATAAGCCTTTCCCAAGAAGCGCCACCACACCCGGTCCTCACCCTTCCTCATCCACCCCCTTCCCGTCACTCTCTTTATGACATCAGTCCATCGTGCTGGAGGCCGCCCCACATTACGCTTGCTTGTACGTGGACTCCACTTTAGAACTTTTCTGATTGCAATTTTGACTTGCTGATAGTTTGGACTACGTCAGTAACTTTGCTTCTCCTGCGGATCACTTCGTTTCTAATTTTATCCATCAGGGAAACTCCTAACATAGCGCTCTCCATAGCTCGTTGATTGACCTTAAATTTGTGGATAACTCCATTCGTAAGCGTCCACGTTTCAGCACCTTATGTAAGGACGGGAAGGACACGCTGTTGATTTTTTCAATGGATGTTTTAATTAATTAGCTGTCTGCGTAATTGCACCGGAAGAGCAAATTAATAGCAGAAAGGAAAATAATTGTTAAGCAACAAGAAAATCTGCTTATGGAGGCAATAGGTTACTCGGTTACCATAACAAAGTACGGGTGCGGTGCGCATCGGTGCCTGCCGTCCGGAACGGCCGAGACATCCCCTGCATTAGCACGTCTGAATTAACACACGTAGCTTTTGTTTGTTAGACAATTATTAAACTTTACTCGTGTACTACAATTAGAACTACCTGTCTGGTTTTTCTGGTAGAAAGCTTCGGCCGTGGCTAAATACCATCTTACCGACTAAGACGAGCAGCAAACGATTCAGCGTTCTGGTGCGATGTTGCGTAGAAACCGATTTAAAGATTAATATAAATACCTAATAGGTGAGCTACCATCTAGAACTGCATCATATAATGAATGGAAAGACCAATAAATAGGTCCTCGAAAGTAATTTCTAAACTTCACAATGACGTTGCTTGTGGCCAACATTTCTGCTGGGCAGAAGCGCCAGAAATCTTTGTTGATGAATGATTACGACGATGATACCATCTCCGTTATATTGAAGGTTACAACTAATGGTTAAAACCCTATGATAAATAAGGAAACTATAAAAAGACGAATTTTTATAAGCTTTCTGGTAATGCTCTAAATAAAATTCCCATTCGACTTAAATGTTGTACAAAATACTTTCGTCGTTCTTAGGTACACAAAAGCCAACTTTTTTGTCTCCAAACATGCTCCAGCTAAAAGAACTTTGGTGATTTGTAAATTTTATTTGTCACGTCCCTCGCGGTGAAGGACAAACGTTATAAGGAAACTTGCTTGTCTTGTTTTAGAAGAATTTATTTCTGTACATTTATTTAACGTACCTACCTACCCGCACGATGCAGAAAATCTGAGAATTCGACAACTGAAAAAGTGATTCATGAAGCCAGGAAAAGGCCTCGGGTATTCTGTTATATTCGTGACTGATGCATCCTAGATGGCAAGCTCTTTGTCTCTCTTTGTAACCCATTATAGTATCGTTGCCGTTTTTGCCGTCATTTTATTACCGAAAACTACTAAATGATTGGAGTAACTTTACAAGTAAGTAAGTTTTTGTTCTGTATTGGAAACACTTATTCCTTTCAATTTAATGCTGCAGTTATTCTTTTATGAGTATAAATAATAATTGTGTTAATTGTAAAGTGTGAAAATAGTCATTACTCTGGGAGTTTCATAACAAACGTTATCTGTATAATTTTTATTGGAGGTCGTTCATTGTAGGTCACATAAGTTTCATTAGCAACACTCATTTTTTACTCTATCAGTTTGCATTTCGCATAGTAATTGAAGGTCTGTGGCCTATTTGAAACGTTGTATGACTCTGATTTAAAGCCTCCGGGACTTGCATTTTTAGAGGTCTACCTTGGTCTCACAATATATCATGTTTTAATAATTTGTTTGACTGTCGTGCTCAAACAAGATTTCTTTTAAACCAATTATTATGATATCTTATAACTAGATTAGAAGACAAATTTAAAATCATTTACTAACCCCAATATAATCACTCATAAGCGAATTTTATTTCGAGTTTCGTGGAGAACTTCTTAAGAGATCAATCAACAATGGAAATAAATGCATATCCCGATCAGACATCACTGTTTTGTTGTACATCGTAGTTCTCTGCAGTTTACAAATGTCTTAAATATCTTTATGTGAAGAAGGGAGGCTCTATTGAAGCTGTTAACATCAAACAGAACGTTCTCTAACACCTAAATGCTCTATTTGTAATACGTAAACGCTTGTTATTTCGGAACAATTTACGAAATTGTTTAATGCTTTTGATATTTTGTTGGTTCGTAGTGTAATTTTATTGTCAGTCTGTCGGCGACAATAAATAACTAGGTAACAGAATAAATGCATGTAAATTATTGTATGGCTGTTATAAAATTTACGTTCTCTTACCCGAGTACCAATCCCAGCAGATCAATATTTCGCTTTTAAATCTCGAAGAACTTGGTCGCTAACTGAAGGCTTCAACATAATCATCATCAATTTCAACAGCCCATAACAGTCAGTAGCGTTCACAGGGTTTTCGGCAGGGGTATGCATAAAGCAGACACATGGCATAAAATAGAAAAATTCCCTTTCAATACGAGTTATATAAAAAAATTCGGGTAGGCAGTGCTATTGTGGATACATGAAGTGCACGCCTCAGTGGCCTGCACAGGGTTTTCGGCAAGGGTATGCACAAAGCAGTAACATGCCATAAAATTGAAAAATTCCTTTCCGATACGAGCTGTATAAAATAATTTGGGTTGGCGGTTCTTTTGTGCATTTATGAAGTGCACGCCACTGTTAACAGTCTACTGCTGGACTTGAGGCCTCTTCCATAATCACTACGCTAAGCATATGGGTTGGTGATCGCAGTAAACATTAGCAACGTGGACGCTGCTGCAGGTTTTCCATTATATTACCTCATTCATCTCGTGCAACACCTCCTATTCTGATCTACCGTCATCAAAGGCTTCATAAGGAACCGTCGGTGTTCTATGCTCGAGTAACTTCAACGTGATCAAAAAATCTTTTGAAAAACTGTCTAGTCGAGCTGCAAGGTGTTTAAATCTACCATTTCGAATGAAAAAAAACCGAATAATCATACATAATGAGTTGAATGTTTTGGTTGCATACAACCGTACAAGGTAGGTACATACACATTAAAACGACGGCGGTTGCAATGCCGAGATGTTCCGTCATCGTCCAGCTACTTAATATTCGAGATTGCATCTCGTAAAAAGCTTCTCGGCATTTTATTTAATACTTACTGCACTCATTTTAACATTTTCCCAGTGCATAACATAGCCTGCTAAACATATATATGTAAATTTTGTTTAACCAATAGGTTTTATTGAACCTACTTTTACTTTTCCCTAAGCTGGGTAAGATCATTGACCAAGAAAACGTGCAGTTTTCTTGTAAAAATGCGTAAGCGACATGCTTTTCATAGTGCTTAAGACATTCTTAGAAAATAAAACCCTTTAATTTTTTTCTGGTTATATCCTAAACGAATGGTCTTCTTGCGAGCTGTATGGATGTGTCGCACATATGATTAAGTCTATGATATTAAAAATGGCAGGAACTTTTCAAGAGATCAAGGTTTTTTTTATTATTTACTCGAATTTGCTTTTTACTTGCCGGCCGATTGGCGCAGTGGGCAGCGACCCTGCTTTCTGAGCCAAGGCCGTGGGTTCGATTCCCACAACTGGACAATGTTTGTGTGATGAACATGAATGTTTTTCAGTGTCTGGGTGTTTATCTATATATTATAAGTATTTATGTATGTTATTCATATAATTATTCATCAGTCATCTTAGTACCCATAACACAAGCTACGCTTACTTTGGGGCTAGATGGCGATGTGTGTATTGTCGTAGTATATTTATTTATTTATTTTATTTGGCAATGGTTAAATTATGCCAGATATGAGTTTCAAAAAAAGGTACCGTGGTTGTAAAGCAGCCAGTTAGATTTGATAGATGAAAAACTGAGCTAAATAGTATTTTTTTTCCGTTAGATAATAAATGTAACCTACATTCTTATCATAATAGAGCCTTAGAAATAGTACTTATTCCGAATTTCTGAAAATGTCATTGCTACAAACAAAAATGTGTGGTATTAGACCTAGCTGCCAAAATAGTTTGTGTCCTTGTAACAACTATTTTGATATAATTGCCAAGTATTATTACTACTGCATTTACAATTGGACCATCTTCTCGAACTGTCATAATAGCTTTGCTGATTGTTCCTTGTATGTTTTGGAGGAAATAACAACACAGATAGGTCTACATAGAATATAAGAGGTTTGTACAAATGGTTATACTTATATTTATATTTTCAGTCGTGATGACTTGTGGCTGTCTAGCGTTGTTGTAAAGTAAATTGCAGTGATACAGAATCTATGGTCGGAATAATTCCACGTGAAGAGAGGAGAACAAGGAGATATGTAGAACAACCAAAGTTTGCGACATATCTCCATAGGAAAGTCGTCAGGGGTGATGCAAGAGTTATGGTCGGAGTATCTCTGCATGATCAAATTATAAATGATGAGTAGATCTGTAGAAGATCTAAAGTTACCTATATACATACATAGTAAGGTCAGAATATTTTACCGATAGACCGAAGGAATCCCGAGGTGCTGAAGTGGCGACATTATAAAACGCAAAACGGTAGATTATTCACTATGTACACGTACTAAGAGATTTGCGGTGAGACGCTGGACACACGTGCGGCAGTTAGTGTTGAAATCCAAAAAAAAAACCATACGTCCAGCAGTCGTATTTCCAAAATTAAATTTAAATATGGCCAACATCTTCGAGGACGAGAACAAAATCTTGAAGACAAGTTATCCATGAGGATAAATCAAAATGAAATCGTCCTGTATATTATACAGATCTTAAAATTTGCATAATAAAAATAAAACGGATATGTTCGGAACATGAATTTAGTTTTAATACCTTCATTCTGTTCGTTTTGTATTGACGTATCCTTTAAAAATGATTCCGATGAAGAGAGTAAACAATGTCATGTTTTTATTTCGGAATCGCCGTAACACTTGTATTCACAACGTGACAGTGTGACATCACGTCTCACGAATGCTTGTCGATGAAAACGTCTTTCAGTTAAAAATTGCAGAAACATTAACAAGTTATGAGTGATATTGTTTTTTAAAAGCTTTATTTAACTGCACTTGTGTTTGGGTAATAGTTCGCAAGTAACTGGTGCCGGAGTTACCGGGGTTCTCTGGCATGGCAGTACCTACGTCTAATCCTGATGAAAATATAATGTTATGGCTTTTGAGTTAACTGATCTGATGATTGATCGGTAGGTTGCTCTAGGTTTTCCGCGTTTTGGAGATAAAGGGTCTTGATAAAACTAATTTACACACACACTCACGCACGCACGCACGCACGCACGCACGCACGCTCGCACGCACGCACGCACGCACGCACACAAGCAAGCAAGCAAGCATTATGAAAGGTACACGTTTGCAACACATTACAATTATTAGTTAGGTTGTCAATTTATTAATTAGGTTAGTAATAAATAATAACGTTACTGGAAAATATAAATATTAATTTATCTAAAAGTCTTATAAACGGTATCTTGATAATTTTAACTTCAGTCCCCCCCCCTTTATAACCTTGTGAAAATAGTCCCTCCAACTATTTTTATTCGTTCAATCTTAATGCGATGGTAGTTTGAAGCATACTTACCTGTTTAGCGATAAAAGAAAATATTAACTCGTTATTAGTAAATGAGTCACGTTTGACGTACATACATTAATTAGCGCTTAACGGTACAGCTACCGACTAGAAACACTCACACGTGTACCTACAGAGAGATGAGTTGCAAGCACGATGCGTTTTAATAACTTATAATTTATTTGTTCTTGTAATTGAATCAACAGTGTGTGTTGATATAGTTGGCTCAATAAGCCACTTAATACTTTAACGAGCCGGCTATTAGCTTGGAATGATACAAACATGTTTCACAATTTATTCATCGCGAGACTAAAATCTTCTTGGCGCTTCATCAAACTTGCATATTTTTGAATAACGTTTAAGAAGTATCGTTTCTTAGTTTTTTTTTTTATTAAATCAACAGCGTGATTGATTATTGGTTTATTTAGGCAGACTTTTACAAGCCTAAGTATTAGTTTGAAATGATACATGCCAACAGTTTTAATAATAATTCATTACTGCATACATAGTATCATGAACGGATAATTCATTTCGTGGCTCGTCCTTCCATTTCATACATGCACAAAAGCACTGCCTAAACCTATTTTTTTTATAATACGTAAAGTTTATAACATCTTCATGTTCTAAGGTAGGCACTTAGTCAAAAACCCTGAGAAAGCCACTGCGTAATTGGTTTGATTGTTTTTGTCTCCGCTGGTCAACTTATGCACTAAAAGGAATCTTGCTTGTGTCTCTAAGCGAGACTATAGCTTGGATGTTCACATACCGGATTAAAGCAAAATACAAGCGTACCTACTTACAGAAAATATGTTTTTTTAGTGTAGAATATGTTCCTTGTATGTCTTGCGAAGTCTTGCTCTTTTTTCATCAGTTGAGCCATCTGCTTGATCCTTTAATTTTAGGGGTCCCCTAAATTGTCTTTTATTCGACTTCAATAATATTTAAAATCGCACATTGTCACTTAGATAACGCCTCGTGTAACGAAACAATTTGAAATATCCGCAACACGCTTGTACCTTAATACAAGAATATTTATCAGCAATTAATACATATTTGCTTCTCGCTCTTTGAAGATGCATATTAACCGAGAATAACAAAACGTATGCCGGTGTTTTATTAGCGAATTGATGATCGCATCACTTTGGCAGCCGCATTAGAATGTTTTTTTCTTCTTCACATTAACGCATTGCAATTGTTTTTTGGCAATCGAAATCGTTTCATTTATGAATTTAAAGAATGTATATCACAGACTTTAAGTTTGTATTTAGTAGGTAGTTATAAGTGGTGATAGCCTAGTGGTAAGAGCTTCGGTTTCACTTCCGGGGTGCCAAATTCGAATGCCAGAACGCACCTCTAACTTTTGTAAGTAATGTGGGTTTTAAGCAATTGAAATATGACTTGCTGATGCAACGGTGAAGGAAAACAACGCGAGGAAGCCTGCATGCCGTAATCAGACTTTTGAAAATCATAATTATTATCATTTATGACCCATCATCAGTGACCCATTACTGCGTAGTTACTCAATACAGCGCACGTTTCCTCTCAGAATGAGACGGGTTGAGGCCGTAGTCCACCACGCTGACAGGAGTAGAGTATCTGTAGACTTCGCAAGCCCTTGAGAACTTTATAGAGAACTCTGAGTCATGCAGGTTTCCTCACTATCTTTGTCTTCACCGCTTAAGCATAATGATAATTGTTTAAATAAAAAAAGGGGTGCATGCCAGGGCTCGAACTCGAAAATAATTAATTTAACAAAAATATACTAGGAATGTATAACCGATATCGATTTTTAAATAACAATTGCAACGATATCGTTTTATGTTGGCCATTTGGTATTTAGCAATTTAGTTTCGCATAATTTAATCTCAACGGGTAAAATTGAATATTAAAGCTATCCAATATTTATTATTCGGCAGCTTTGATTGTATTTAAAATATCTCAATTAATTTACATAAATATTCGATCATCCGACACTCTTAATTGGTGTATGGTTATAATATCATAAGACATAAATGTAGGTAGATACCAGTGTAGCAACTAATATTCCAATAAAAATCCGGCATGCCTAATTCTCTTGTTGTTTTTGTTTAGCGTGCTTAAGGAAGTTCTAAGGAATACTTTGATCTTGTTAGCTCCTTTTAATTTGTATTATTTCGTACCTATTTTTTTACCCAATAATTTCATAGTTGTACCTACCGTACCTGTATTAAATTGATTGTTTATTTCTCACTAGTTGCCTACGTTTTTCGTCCGCGTTTTTTACGGTTTTTTACAAATCCTGTGGGAATCGGTTCTTTTAGCCTATGCCTAAAGTAAGGACAAACAAACAAACACACTTTCGCATTTAATATATTGATATGGATGACATCGTCCTCATTGGCCAAGGACCCGATGCAAGTGCTAATGAGCCTTGTGCCTCCTTGGAGATATAATTGGTGTGTTTAGATCTAACCTACTGTGCGATTAAGATGAAAGTTAAAAGCTCCAAAGTAATACAAAGGAGCACCAGTGTACATCATACATGCATAAAAGCACTGCCTACCCTGAAAATTTTGTATAACTTACAAAGGCGAAGGATTTTTCCATTTTATGCCATCTTCCTTATTTAGGCATACCCTGGTCGAAAACCCGCCACTGAGGAACACACAGTAAAGTAAACTAAACTACGCCACATAAATCTGTATGCCATATTGGCGTTGAGAACTTCATTTTACTTTTGTAACACCAATTTCACGTGTATCAGCAACTAAATAAAATTGAATTATAAATAGTGAAGCCAATAATGGTGATAATACAGATTTTATAAAAAAAAGGGGCCAGTTTTTTAATCTGGTATCGTATAATAATAATAATAATTAATAAAATCTGTATTGCACACCAAAACATAATACATCATTTATTAAAAATCTTATAAACAAAAATAGGGTGTAATGGCGGCCTTATCACTGATAGTGATCTCTTCCGGTATCGATCGTATGCCAACTTTCTCTTGATCCCTTTTTAGGGTTCCGTGCCCGAAAGGTGCCAACGGTATCCTATTGCTAAATCTTCGCTGTCCATCTGTCATCTCAAGAACCTAATTTTGAAGTCAACGCGGACGAAGTAGCGGGCAGAAGCTAATATAATATAAAGAACACCCAGACGCTGAAAAACATTAATGTTCATCACACAAACATTGTCTAGTTGTCGGAATGGAACCCACGGCCTTGGATTCAGAAAGCAGGGTCGCCGCCCAATGCGCCAATCGCCCGTTCAATATAGAATATAGAAGGAGTATCCAATGTTATGCGTTACGGCGCGGTTATCCCTAATGTGTGCGGGGCTTTAGTGTTCAAATTGCGGTTTATAGACGCACAGATACGCTTTGCACGTTATAAACACGTATGAAGTTGGAAGTTTTAAACCGCAGGATGTCTTCGTGAGCTTGTTTGTCATACTCGTTTATTTTGTTACTAGCGGTTGCTCGCGACTTCGTCCGCGTACAATTTCTGATAAGTTTTTCCCATACCACTTTGGATCGTTTTTGTACAGATTATACCCAAACCTACGGCGTCGTATCTTCTTCATATGCTAAGCTCCTATAAGATCTGTAGTTGTATGAAACACAACCTTCCTCGATAATTGCGCAAATAAGAGCACAATAATTTTCTAACTACCAACTTTAATATATAAATTTAATAGATAGTATGATAACTGAGTTGTGAATCTAAAGTGTCGGCATAATTGACCGGTACTGTTAAGGTGACCAAGCCACGGGAAATGTAGCTATTTTAGTATATGAACACGTACCACACAAGACCAAGAAAATCCCTACAAAAGATTATATACTATTTTTTGACTCATAATATCATCATGGTGATAAATATCAAAACTAATTGAACAAAGTTCCGATGCAACATCTTTTTATAATATTTCTAATGAGTATATTAACGAACCATGTATTAAGCTTATTAACGTAGTTTTTATCTATGCTACGTGGTTTACTAAATAAGGGCCTTTTATGAGTGCTCAGTCACTCAACGGAATGAGAGAGCTATTCTCGGAGTATCTCTCTGTGTTATCAAATCGAGAATGAGCCTCTCTAGGTAAATCGGGTTGCAGATGGTTTTTTTACACCCAACGAACTATGGAGAGGTAGGCCTGTAGGCGAGGTAGAGTGCACAGGGTCTTCGGACAGGGTATGCATAAAGGAGATACATGGCATACAATTTAAAAATCCCCTCCAACACGAGCTATATCAAATAATTTGGGTAGGCAGAGCTTTTGCGCATGTATGAAGTGCACGCCACTGGCGAGGGCTATGTTAGGAGTTTCCATGTAGGATTAAATTCCGAAACGAAGAGATTTGCAGCAGAACCAAAGTCACTGGCATAGCCCAAAGCATCAGCAAGTTGAGTGGGTTAATATAAGCCATGGTTATAGTAGGAGCGGTGGACTGTTGTACCAGAAAAGTCCTAGAATGTAGACCGCGAAAAAGCAAGTGTAGTGTTGGACGCCTACCTCGATGGACCAACGACATAAACAGAATTACGGAATAAACGCCGATTATTATTAAGTTTGTTTTGGGGTTCTTCTTAGACCAGGGCGCGTTTGAAACCCTCGTAGCTTAAGTTTTAAGTCATATTTTACATCTAATTTAAGCTTCAAAAGTGCAATCTATGTGCCTATTTGAATAAAGTAATAATAATAAAGAAGACTTTGACTTTGACTATTTGACTTTACTATATTATATTTATAACTACAAATGAACCTCACTTTTCTATATAGATGATAGCATAATATGATATTGGTAATAAAGTTAGGAGTAACGTTTGAGTTATATTTAATCTCGTTTTAATTTCAAAGACACCAGCAAAAAATCATACGTACCTACCTAAAAAGATAAAGTGATTGATAATAATTAATTTATGATTTAGGTATCTTGATAATGTATTACAAATATTAATGTTTCTGACTTAGTTTATGTAACTAAAAATATATACAAAAACTATATAATAGCGTAGATTTAAACACAATTGTGGTTTAAATAAAAGAATTTGGTGCGATTTCCATTTGATTAAATGTGATCACACAGAATTTTTGATTTTTTGTCTGAAAAATTGAATTTAATTAATGTAATTTCCTATGAACATAAGAAAGCTCAGTCATTCAGGGTAGCAGGCGGACATCGAAATGAAATAGGAGATCCGTAGTGGAATCTAAAGTACTCACTGAAGTGGGACAAAGGCAGGTTTCATAACTCAGAAAACCAAGATCAGCATTCTATACCTTCAGATTAAATAAACGATCACGTGTCAGTTAATACAGTGGGATTTTTGACATATTACAATGGTGTACATAATTTTTTGTCATCATATCAACCGATAAATATTTACTGCTGGAAACAGTTAATAATAAGATTTCCGAATTTCAGACTGCGTATACACAATTAGTTAGGCGTCGCATTTCAACATCTTGGGTCACCAACTGCCAGTTCGCATTTTCTTACGCCATGTAGGTAACTCTTCTATTTATACAGCTATGTATGTTTAATCGGTGGGAAATACTTTAAAAAATGCTGCTATTCTAAGAGTATAATTATTCTCGTCGACAAACTGAATATATATAACGGTTGTATTAAACGGATGGAGGATCAAAAAGCTGCAGCAATGTGTGTCATTAGTGTACTAATAATAATACACGCGGTACATTCTTGCTTAAGCAACTGTGTAATTAATACTTGCAAATGTACTTAAACCAGACGTAAGAGGCATAAAAACGCGATATCTTTAGACGTAAATTAAAGTAATTAAAGATGCCAGTGGACATGTCGTCCTCTCAGTGTGTACGATGGGTCCGACTGGGTAGTCCTTTTGTCCTTGTCCCCGTTTCGTTTTATTTTTTGGTCCAGCTCGCAGTTCGCTTTGTTGACGTGATGTATATTTGCATACACCCTTGAATCCGTCGGATGACTTGTCAAATGTGACTGCATTGTTCGTGTAATTATACGGTCGCGTCGTACTCACCTACTACTAGTACTTGGTCGTCGTCTTGAAGATTGTATCTAGATGGAAACAAAAATACATTCTTTTAAGATTTTTAACATTGTCATGCTCAGCCTTTTAATGTCTAAATGTTTAATTGTAGTTATTTATTTGTCTTTAGTTACAAATATTGTTTTTTTTATATATTATATGTATATATTTAAGTAATGAAATATGTATTTTATGGGTATATGTTGTATATGCAGCACCTAACTTTTTTCTGTAACTGTTTTTTATCTTCGCCATTGGTTGCCTGGAAGAAATCGCTATGTAGCGATAAGGCTGCCGAATTGTATACGTTGTTTTGTTACACTTTCCTTTTTGTGTAATTAATTAAAATCTATGTAATTTTTGGGTTGTGCAATAAAAGTAAATTCATTCATTCGTTCATTCAATGTCTTGCCACTGTTGGGTACAGGTTTCCTATATCGTAGCAGAGACTGATTTAGATGGAAAATCTCTAGATTAGATCATGTCCGGGGAAGTACCACTGCGATGCTTATTTCTGCCGCCGAGCAGCATTTTTGTGTTCCGGTCCATAGATCGTGGTTGCCGATGTAATTACACGTACATGAGGCTTAACACCTACGCCTTAGATTGATGGACATAGGTCGGCACTTTGAAGGACATGTTCCTTGCAAGTTCTGTGACTCTGACCACTGACCATCAGGTGTACCATCTGCTTGGTCCGACAACTATTGATATAAAAAAAAAATTGAATTGGCAGGGTTTCCCGATAGTTATAACTTGAATGATATCACTGACCGAAACAGGCGATCTTATTGTGCTTTCCGAAGCACGTGAATGGAACGTAGTCAGGTTCCTAATTACGAGCTGGTACTTAGCTTAAGTCTTGACAGAAGACCAATACTTAGACCATCACCTTGATGGTCTAAGTATTGGTCTTCTTTCAGTTATTATCTAAATAATATATTAATAATGTTTAGTGTTTATCATCTGCTCAAATGCCGTGAACTGGCCATATGCCACAAAAAATCTTAGCAGACAATGAGGTTCGCACATTCGAGTCCGTTGAGGTGAGTGAACCCGAATAGATGAACATAGTCCATAGTTTTTGTCGGTGCTCGCGTCTGAACAAAAAGTGATTTAAATAAACCGAGTGAACCAACAAAACCACGCTTCTAGCTCACAATTATTCAGTACAGCAATATCTCATTTTGAACATGTGTCGAACGTCGCACGGACCTTGAATCTAAAATTATTCGTTTCTTCACTACGGCACAATATTTTGGTCTAACAAACATTGTTCGTAGTTAAATTATTTCGCGTGAACACTATTTCCACGCGTTCAAGGAAATGCCAATTTAATAGTCGTTTTTAACCGATTTCATAAAAGATGGTTCTCAATCCATCTATATGAAGGTTTAACTTCCTTCTTTAAAAGAAGATCCCATAAAGTTTTAGACTTCTTAACTGACAGTATCAATTGTTCATTGATGCAATAAGCAGTATTTCAGTTTATTAATAAATATCAATTATATTTATAAACTAATAGAGGATTGAATTTTTTCCTTTCATTATTTTTCTTTTACCTCATCTGTCAAATAATAAGACAGTATAATTTTTAATTGTTAGTACTTTAGCATTTTTTTTACGTTTAAACAGTTTCTAGAATCGGATTATTATTCTTAAAAAAATTACTGTTTTACCAAGTCATTTAAACCTTATTTTCCGTACTGTTACACTAACAGTTCCATAAATCGAGAAGAAAAATTCAAAGTTAATGTATAACGTGTAAACGCTGCACTGAGCACTTGATATAATTCTAGTCAAATAACGCTCGCTAGAGCCCAATTCTCGTATGAATTACGTCCCGATAAAGAATGATATGTTGTAGATATTCCGATAACTTTGCCGCGCATAAAAACAATTTATAGGGATTAACTGCCGATATGTATCATGAATATAAATGAGTCGAGACAAAAACGAGATGTGTCTGAGGAGAAATAATAAGAGGCGTTCGACAGCAATCGTCTAGCAACCAACGTCCTTGAGTGCAGAAATCCTTGATGAGTACAATCAACTGCCACCGGATAGCCGCCTTCATTCAGGGCTGCCAATTATTACTTTAACCTTTTGTCTCGTTTGCACGCTTACCATTATTGCGGGAACATATTTTATTAATTTTCAATGTAATAGCGATGGAGACAATCCGAGTGGAGACCCTTGTCCTGTAGTGGGCCGGTAATGAGTTAATAATGATGATGATTACGAAATTCGCATGTAAATCGGTTCTACTCCTTCCACCTTGATGTAAAAAGTTTAAATTAGTCTATTACTACAGACAAGAAACGGTGCGGAGTATGCAAGTTCCGATTTCAGTATGTAATGCTAAATGCATAGTCATCATCATCATCATCAGCCTATCTCAGTCCACTGCTGGACTAAGGCCTCTTCATGAAATGCATAGTACGATAAGATTAATATTAGAATGACAAATAATTGGCATCGGCGACCAAGATCATTAGCGATGCTATAGAAGATGGGCGAATAGATTGACTTGTTTAAAGAATAGCATATTAGATGTTGTACACACATATTATACACCTATATATAATATACACATTGGCGGCCGGTTGGCGCAGTGGGCAGCGACCCTGCTTTCTGAATCTAAGGCCGTGGGTTCTATTACCACAGCTGGAAAATGTTTATGTGATGCACATGAATTGGTTTTCAGTGTCTGGGTGTTTATCTGTATATTATAAGTATTTATGTTTATTATCAATTATATAAGATGTGTTATCACAAGCTACGCTTACTTTGGGGCTAGCTGGCGATGTGTGTACTGGCTTAAAACAGTTCTGTTTCCCATGGGGAAAGTCGTTAAAATGATAGCATTAATTTCCAAAAAAGAATAGACCTTATCGAAAAAGGGTCGTAGTGTCGAGCGATAAAAAAAAATTGTGAGATTTTGTGATGGTTCTCACCTATCAGAGTGCGTTCTTATGATACCATAACAAATATAAAGGGCAAAGGTTATATTGCTTAGTATTTCAGAGGATGCAAAGGATGAAGCCCTGGACTATTAGATGCGTAGGTGCTAGCGAGTGAGGACAAAAAACTAAAACTGAAAATAATCGTCTATTAACAGCGCGGACCGCGATACTTGCTTGGATGCGGGCTATCCGTATATGTAAACCGGTGATTATGTGCATTGCGATAAGATAAAGTAATCTCGTACTTGTTGCCACTGAATCTTAAGTGGAGCATACCAAATTTTTTTTTTTTTTTTTTATAAAACGTGACGTAAGCAAGATTATATTAGAAAACTATCGTTACCAATAAAAAATACTAATTTTTAAAATCCTAGGTTTTGTTCGGGGTTTTCGCACACATCAAGTTTTATATTCATACTAATTATAAAACCTTTATTTTGTCTCTTTAGGGGTACACTTAAGTTTATATTGGTATCTGCATAAATTTCGCCGAATTCCTCGAGTGGTTTGAGCTGTGCGTTGATAGTACAGTCAGTACTTTCCAACTTTTCTTTTTATCTATATCAAAGGTTTTCGTTTTCTACACCATTACACTTCGTAATTATGTTATCAAATTAGATCTTTTTTCACATTTGTCTCATTCTTATTTTTCGGAAATTGGTTTATCTTGTCCGCAATGTTAGATAGACTAGTAATGACGTCATAATAAAGGTAGCATACGATAATATATGACCTAAAATCTAAATTATATACCTAGTAACGAATTACGTTGGATATATAAACATCATAATTATGCTACTAGATAAATCACTACCTTTTCAAAAGCGCTGGTTCCATTGAGAAAAGTCTCGCAAGAAGGCTCGCATCTTCGAGTATTGTGCGTACGAACTTTAATAACACTTCATGGTCCTTTGTTCGAGAGCATTAAGCAATCCACTGAATGGGTGTGAGCTGTGAAGTGAATAACTAAATTATACGGAGAAGATATCCGGCAGCCGGCAATTATCTGACCGTACCATTATATTATCAAATTGGCTTCGTAAATATGCCACTCTGGAGATTTAGCTCGAATTGAATTTAATTCGAAGCACGACCTGTCAACTTTACGTATATATAAATTCACTTAATAATCGTTACCAATTACGTGACTGTACGGCCTCGCAATATGGGCATTTGTTGGAATATCGCGAACTGCTGCGTACCTACTATAGAGATCTTTTTGCAGTTACGGCTATATGAGAGAATGAATTAGCGATAGGCACGATGATTCATAAAATGGCTTTTGATATGACCAACCAAGCCGACTAGCGACTGCTAGTGATTAGCATGCTTGACTACTGGCCACGACACCAAGGCCTTGGATCCTAACACTTTCAGAATGGAGTGAGTATGGTATTATCCACCTCTGTTTGCTCGAACCCCTTCGTCCGGAACCTGTGCACAGCAGAAGGACGTTTAATAGATAATTATTTGAAGTTGAAGATGATGATGATGATTTGTTAATGAAAACTTTATATTAACGTAGGTATAAAAAACTTTATTACTCTTTTATCACATACAATACGGAATTTTAATTGACAGTTGCCAATTTACTGCAACCAACACAAAATTAAATTATACTATTACAACTTGATAAAAGTATTATATTTAACAATTGGTAATTAAAAAACAAAATTCCTACGCACATTTTAATTTATATGTGCATAACTTACTGCATTTTATTGCGAGACGCCAGATGATTTAATTCCAAATGTGCTCGCTATTCTTTATTAGGTAAAATATACTGGCTCGATATTTATATAATTTACATTTGAGTGTATGAACGGTGTTGTTACATGAGTGGCGGCAGTGTAACCCTTTTTGATAAAATCGCCGTCGATACTGCACGTGTGTAATGTATTATTCATACTGACACAAATATCCGGCAAAAAAGATTAAGGAGAAATAAAAGCTATTAAGAAAACATACATAAGTCACACGCATACATATAATATGTTATAGCTTTAAGTTATTGTCATTGTTATTGTCATTCACACACAGAATATCGTTAGCATTCGACCGCGGAGAGTTTTGATTGTACTACGTACGTACTGCACGCTTTGCATGTTCGCGCCACAGCCTATTAGCATGCGGTAACACTACATATTAAGTAGTATGTGAAGCGCATCTGAAAAAATTGTACTACCGAGTACAATTTTTTGTAGGCCAAAATTGACTATGCATTCTTATGAATGAAACATTAAATCAAAATATTCATGTCTATTCAATTTATATAAGGTGCTTTTTATAATTATTATTGTGGACTTTAATAATATGTCAAACATAAATAAACTTAAGAGAGAATCCTATCGTTGAGAAACGTTAAAACCAATTTCTGGTAGCTAAGCCAAAATGCATTATTAATGAATTCAATCATGATACAAACTGTTTACTAGACTTTATGTGTCGAACATGAATAATTTTGATTTGTTCTAAGCCGAAATTGTTTTTATTCAAGGTTTTATTGGACTTTACGTGTCGAACATAAGCTTCGATTTGTTATAAGAAGAAATTGTTTGAATTTCAAAATCGAGACTATTTGTTTATTTCACGTGGCTGCCTTCCTTTAGTCTGTGGTCGTGCAGCGGCGCTGGCTCACAAATATCGCTGATCGGCCTTTCTCTCGCCCTTCCGCGCTATTTGATCTCTGCGCGCTCGATTGTCTGTCGCAGTCAAGTTCACGGCCTTCCACGATCGTTAACCATCGTGAATAATTCTATTTTCTTGTTTGACTTGTTTATGATACTGATTTATTTAGACAATCTGTTTTTATCACTATCAATTTAAAACGATCAATAGCTATTCAATTTGTTCTTTAATACTAATTAACACTCTTCATTACTGCGCTTCATAATTTTATAGGTACGTATTATCTTGCTGCAAACTATAATTACAATTATGTTTGTCTCTTACACAATTGACTAAGTATTGGCGACCTACTTGGCGCAGCGGTGTGCGCTGTTAATTTAAGTGAGGCGTCCTGGGTTCGATGGCCGGCAGAGGAAATTTCGGAATTTATAATTTCTGATTTTTTGATGCTGTGGTGGGAGGCTTCTGCTGCGACCAGGGTGGACCGACAAAGAAGTGCCCCTAAGGTATTTAGAGTGTCAACAATGTCGCTTGGGGATCTATTATTGCGTGGGTTTAATATAACTGCCATAGCCCTAACAGTTGAGCCCGGTACAATCTTAGACTGCATCATCACTTAACAGCAGGTGAGATTGCAGTCAAGGACTAAGTTGTTGTGAAAGAAAGCAACTAACTTCACCTTCTATAGATGATAGGGCAGTAACATTGTTCGAGCTCACCACTTGAAGGCATACCTGTTTTATTGTGCGGATTATCGGTTTATGTGAACAGATTGCCATCAGAGCTTTGTAGTCCCGAAAGGGGGGGCCCACCGATTGCAAGAGAACGTGTATTATCAGCAGGTGGATAGACAGGTGAAGTTGGCTCCGATCTCAAAGCCAGGTATTGGGGTCTTTATATAAATAACTCACGACTATAATTTCGCTATATTAAAAGAACAGTGCTAGCTCGATTTGACAACTTATTAAAAATCGATAAAGCTGGTAAAGCGATTGACCTGACCTGATCGGCATCTGAATGTTCTGACCATCTATTAGTAATAACAATCTCAGCCTCAAAAGAATATCCTATCTTTCGACAATATATGAAAGTATAATACGTTTGCCGCTCTCTTGGCAAATCTCGGCACCCTGGGCAACCTTACAAATCTTAAACATAAGTTAAGCAGACGTTTGAGGTCGGAAACCGGCTTGGTAGTCAGTACAAATTGTAAAAGTGGATAAGTGTAAAACTTCCAAAGCCTGTCAGGCCGCCAGCCCTATTAATTATCCTTCCTATCCTATATTATAAATGCGAAAGTTTGTTTTTTTATTTGCTTGTCCTTTCTTAATTTAGGCTACTTACATAGGCTACTTAGGCTAATAACATAGGCTACTTTTTAAACCCAGAAAAATAAATCACAGGATTTAATAAAAACGGACGAAGAACGCGTGCAAAAAGTTTTAAAATTAACATAATATGGTTAAATACCGGCAAAATACTAGAACAAAGTGGGAGAAGATTATTAACGTTAGTATGCGTAATCCGCAACGAATGGCCAAGCTCTACAGTTTCCATTCAACGCAATATAATTTAAGATCAGCCTCGATACACGATCATTTGAAGTGCTCCATTACCAGTAAGTATTGTTCTCGACATTTGGTACATAGTTCGTTGACCCGTGCAATCAACTTCTTGGTTTCGCTTTGTCACGAGTAGGTCTATAGTAGAAACACATCAAACACCCAACCCGACACGATTTATCGACACGCATTCTGCGTATGCCGCGTCCGCACGACACCCCTATTACACGGCCTAAGTCTTGTTTAACAATTTGTGAATGGCAGATGCGTGGTTCCTTCTAGCACATTGGTCAACACCATCGGCAATGATTCAGTAACTCGACCACAAAACTTATCATTTCCATGCAAATTTCATAGTTTCGTTCGTTTAGTAACAATCAGAAAAGTTACTGAATATGGGGGCGTGATAGTGATTTATTTTATTTATTTCATTAGATATACCAACGATACAATGTATTATAATTAAAAATGATTATAGTTTGTAGTCCGAGTACAGTTATCACTTACAGGTATACACAACATTGAAGTTATGGTTGCAAGACGTACCTTTGTTATTTTTCTATGCAGACAACAATATATGGCTGAGTGTGTATAACTAGTACTAATATTCGCGTTTTAACTAAATATAGGAATAGCCTAAATTTAATGCCTAATGCTTTAGGCGATGTCTTGAGAAAAAAACGTTTCACTAACTCTTAGGTGATAACTATTGGTCTAGAAATATCCTTGGATTAGGCGTTACGTATTTAGGCATTGACTTTCCAAGGGCGAAAGCATATTGTGGTAAGTAATTGCTATTGTTGGTAGTAAGAATTTAATTTAAGCATTAGGCGATATTCTTTAAACTCATTGTTTTTATGTTTAAAATTATGGATTTAATACTTGAATTATGACTTTTAAAATGTAATTTAGGCATAGACCCTATATTCCTTATAGACTCTATATTCCGTAAGGTGGGGTATCATTTCAACTTATCGCATATACATAAAAATTTATATCGACATATGTTTTAGTTTAGGTAACTAAGATTTTTTGCATAAGTATAGGAACACGTGTCGTATAGAAACTTTTAACCATTATGTTGGTAATTTTCTACGAGTCAATAGACTGGCCAAAATGTTCAAGTGAAGAGTTGAATGGCCATTGATACCTATAGTGGTAACATAAAAAGTTGTTTACACCTAGAGGCGCCTGTTTTTGAAGCTTGATCGTGTGTAATAGTTATTATTACATTATTTTTTGGTTAACAATATTAAACATATTTTATTAATATTATAACATTCTATATCTAAAGTGCGTTTATTCCTATAAACTTTAAAACGATCGCTTCTAATAACTAATTACAAAAGAAAAGTATTTCATACTTATAAATTTACAAATATATTTTCAGACATGTTTAAAGAGGATTGAGGTACTCTGTGTTTAACGAATATAATAAACCGACTTGGACCTGCACACGAAGGGTTCTGTGCCTAGGCGCAATATAAAGCATAAAAATTACGGAGTTCGTTTTATATAGTATTAACATTATTAAGACCAAGAAAATTAACATAAAATAACACGTGTCTTTTAAGGAATTTTCTATTTCATTTCCTCCATTAAAATAAAAGGACGTTAACGAGGAAGAGCAGGATGTGACAAATCATTAGATACAAGTCAGCTGACAGTCAGACGGACGGACAGTTTGGTTAGATGGTCACCGGGGCTTAGTAGTAGGATTCCGTTGGCACCGTTTTTAGTAGTAGTAAAGCTTTTTGTGACAAAGGGAAATGGAGAACAGTATTGCCATCAAATGGCGCTCTTTCGTTTCCATAGTAATTCTCACGCGACCGAATAACTAAATGTTGGTGAACTATTATAATTACACCTTACAGATTTCTTTATTGCTTATTACAATAAATTAGGCATTGTCTTTATTGTATATCATAGAGTTTCCGCAAAGAAACACAAGCTTCTATCCCTATACGTGATTATTGATTTGCAGAAGAAAGTTTCACAAACAATAAGCGTCTGAAAGCTATTCGACAAACGCTATGTTTGACTTGCTGTCAGATATAAATCTCCGCAGATCACGAGGTCGTTAATGTGATATTCGTGTCGGCGCCGTCTGTTAGGTACTGCACCGTTATTCTATTGTCGATTCAAATGAGTTTCATGCATTTCATATTTGTCTATGTTGTGATCGCGTGATCTATGCACAGACCAAAATTCTATACAATTGTGACGCCTGTACAGTTTATTTTTGTCTCTGACCTCTTTATTATTTACTAAACGAACTATAGTTCCCTGGCCTTAAGGCTGCCTTTCTTTTAAATGAGTTACGGTTCTCCGCTACTTCGTCCGCTTATAGTTTCTGACGTGGCCCGTTGTTGTATTCTTAAGCATCGTTGCGTGATGCTGTACACTACAATTTTTTCTAACTTGTCTTCGAATTAAAAAAATCCTTGCATTATTTTTTAGTGTACAAGTTTGTTTAAAAATATAAAACAAATAACAAGTGTGACATTATAGGATTTTTAAGAAAAAATGGATTTTAAAAACAAAAACTTTTCTCAAGTAATTGACTACTAAATGCAAAAACTATATTTTCAATCCGACTCGTAGCCCAGAGTGTTAAGCGCGTTCAAACAATCACACAAAAAACTTTGTACTTATATGTTATGAGAGCTCTATGCTGTGAAACGATGTTCATTTCCACTATAGGTTTTTTGGATTGTCTTAGGTCTAGTCTGGGTTTGTCTTTGGCCGTGGTCCATCCTACTGACAATGACGTACCGCTAAGCGATTTAGATTTCCTTAGAAACCGCTTAGGGGTATCGATTTCATGTTATATTCCTTTCATACTCCTAATAAACCCCACTAAAAGGTAAACTGCATGTTCACTCAAGTGATGTTGCATTCAGAGTAACTTACAGCGTAATAAATTTTGCTGGTAACATCAATAACATAATGTTTTATAAACGCACACATGAAAATTATAAAACAGTTTAAAGTAGAGCGCACATGTCGTAAATATGTCTATTGAGGGTTTTGAAAGTTCCCGTATATCTCCGTCAGGGGGGTTCCGTCGGTGCTTATTAGAAATGAGAAAGTTTCTTGATGTATACATATATTATATACATATACGGTGCAGGAATGAGTGCGCAAGGCTTCTATTTGTTGCTCTCGATATTACTGCCCACGCACTGCATCGGATTATGTGCTATGGTAATAATAGGGTTCAGTTTAAACTAGTATGTATTTTTTTTTTCAATTCTACCGACTTTTAACTCTCTGAGTCAAACAAATCTATAGATTTCATTTGATTAAGAAGAGTTTAACTCACTTATTCTACAATAAGTAGGTACAAAGTAATATAAGGATATTTTAATTGGATGAGTTGGGTATTTAATTTCAAATAATAGAATAATTTAAAAAATATGTAGATACTGCTCTGTTAAAAGAAAGTGCATCGGCTCCATTTTGTGAAGTACGAAGTAATTTGCTCATTCGTTTCAACAATTGATGTAGCCCTAGTAATATTATAAAGTTGACGAGTCTCTTTTAGTTAGTTTTAAGGTGGTTGTTTTTATTTTATTTTAAATGGTTGAAACATCGAAGCAAAGCTATATAGTTGTAGTCATAGTATAATTTACTTATGAAGCTCGTGCAAATTTTAGACAGGCCTCAACCAGTCACCGCAAAGCATCGTATTACATTAAACGCCCATGAGATATCGCTTTCATGATTCATCCGTTGCAAATGTGCTACCGCGCATTAGTGTAATCCAATACCTACTACGCGTTCCGTCTATTGTTTAGTATTCCGAAAAAAAAAAATAGATATATTGGGTACATGCGGAACCTTTCCCTTGTATTTTCGCCCGCAGACTAACTTAGGGTTATGTTTTAGTACTCCAAATTATATTCCGAAGTTAGTCTTTGCGAAAAGTAGAGGTACTTACTATTCACGGGACTGCTGTGTTTTATTTTTAATCCCGTGGGAACCGTTTGTTTTTCCTGGCTAAAGAGAGCACCCTATGTCATTCCCTAAGAAACTATTACAACCTATTGCGAAATTTGGGCGAATTCTGCGCAGTAGTTAAGGCGCCAGGAGAGAGACTCGTGTTACTTAGCAATCTTAACTCGAGTAAAGTACCTACATCCGACAAATGTGTCTGAGTAAATTTTTTTTAAATTTAAAAAAATTTTAGAATCAAATTTAGAATACTACTATACCTTTCGAACTAAAGACAAAAGTCTTTAGTTCGAAAGGTATAGGTTAGGGTATGGATATATCTTTAAAGTATATTAGTAATATTCGTTCCTTCTTCTAAATATAGAGAAATCAATAATAAAGACTCGTCAGTAAAGTGCTATATAGAGGTACCATTGAAAGCCTTGCTACTAAATATATCTCCTCCAAATTTAGACCAGACAAAGTTGAATTGACTTGGTGAAATACTTTCGTGAGTATGTTTTATATGGAAATAAAATATGGAAAAATATGAATATGGAAAAACCTTGAATCAAGGTTTTTCCATTCGTTATACCTTATTAGTCTGCGTGGAAAGTGTTTGTTGTTGAAAATGAAATGTTGATTAACATTTTCCTTTTTTATTTTGTAAAAGCAGCCCCTTTTAGTAACGCGGGGTAGTTCCTGGCGTTTGATATGCGAGTGGTGATAAGGTCGCCGGCCACACGACACTTCAACCCCTTGCATTGCGAGGGCTGCTTGCCCTTCCGCCTTATTGATTAGCCCTACGTATATAAACTCAAATGTTCAAACGCAACACCTACACTGACTTATAACACCCTGGTATAACTGACCACATCCACTGCTAATATAGTTGTCATTACGTCGGCAGAGAAATTGGCTATCAAAGCCGTAGAAAAGTGAAACCGTGAATACAATATTGTACTTTTTACAATATCTCGTTATATAAATAAGTTTAAAATTAGCTGCTCTCTTGTAGATCGGTACTTACTTCTTGAGACTTCCAAAGAGTCCTTACAAAAATCGTCCGCCCATACGTTTTTGTAGCACTTTCAATCGCAAAGAGTACGCTTGAAATAATCTGTGTAACGACAGTATGTTTACTTAGAAACATTTTAAATTCGATAACATTTCTTTATTTTTCTAACTAATATTATAAATTGTTTCATGCCTAGGCTATAGCTCATTCTGACAATTCTAGAAAGAAGTTGATTCAATCAATTTATCGGTTATTTTCAGAGTTAAGCTGAATTATTAGTTTTTAAAAAGATACCTGTTGGATAAGTGAAGTAACCACTTAAATTAACGAAATGCCATTATAAGTAATAAATCATCTATAACCACTCGATATCTAATAATAAACATGTCCTGATACTTTCTAAACTGAAGTAGATTCCCGCCTAAAGCTGAAACTTGAAGGAAGCTTATATCTTAATTTACGATGATGGCAACTAGCGTTCCATCACATTTTCAAAACAACGCCAACCCCAAAAAGCGAAGAAAGTTGAAAACTTTGTTTAATGCCTGCCTATTTAGGAAGTTTATAAAATCATGGCACACTAATTACTTATTTCGTCAAGCAATTTTAGTGACCCGAAACTCCGTTTGACCGAAATATCATACTGATAAATTGTTTTTATTTATATGTTCCTTTGTTATAAATATATTAGGCCGGATTTAAGTGCGAGAGAACGATCTGAGATAAGCTGTGTTAGTCTATTCAAATAATAGTAGGTATTTATCGAAAGTCGTGAGTTGTACATTCGCTCTTCAAAGACTTAACTGGGAAAGGAGGTAGGTGTTAACGCGTTTATACACTTCTCTTACAATATTAACAAACTATTAGTGTGGCTTAACCCGCGATACATTTTATGAATATAATAGTATCGGTATATAATTCCTCCTTCCGTCGAGTCCTTCACTACTCTCTGAAAAAAGAAAGAAATATAATAAACAATCATGTAATACATATTATGTTCGACTTATACATTAAGCAAATATACTTGGTCATAAACTAGTATGCAAATATCTCCCATATGTGTAACAGTATAACATAGGAATATATCGATGGCAGTTAAATATAATGTGGTGACTATATGTGGCCGGTTAAGGCAACTAATGCCAGATATTTTTCAGTTTTTAAGAGGATATATTTGCAATTTGTTTAAAGAATTTGATTTTTACGTATGTAAGTTTTAGTTACGTGTTGTTGATTTTATTCCCAGCAAGAACCTTAAATTGTGAGGTATATGGATTTCTCGGACATGAAATAGGCATAACAGTCTGGAGTTCAGATTAGTGTTTCACCCCCGTACCCCTAAGAGTACCGTTTAAGCTTAGCTAAATTATGCTTGTCGGCCCCCGTAATCTTTTATCACTAAGGCTATTTCCAGAGCTAAGATGTATGCTCTGAACAGACCGATTGCATTGCTCCGAAACCAGCCTAACGTGCTATAAAAATAATCGTTAAAGCTCGCTCGTATATCCTTATAAAAGGTATTAGCTCTAAATCAGTCACGTATGAGACGAAAACCCTGTGCCCAGCTACACAGCCCAGCAGCTGTGGGACGTTACTAATGATGATGACGGGCTCTACAATTCCACACCCAACAAGCCGCGGGTCAGCACGATAGTTCACGAATGCTGCCTACTTTGGAAGAATTAGCTCCCGGCCCTGTTTGCTAATATGCGCTCGGTCTAAAGGAGTTGTATTGCAACTCGCCAGCCAGCGCCTTGCGAAACTACTGTCCGTACTAGTTACGCTAAATCAATCTCGGCCTAATGGCACCTCTCGCTCAATGTGATTATTGTCGTTAGATTCTGTAACTGTTTTAGATTAAGTTGATTTCTCGGCGAATGGGGTCCTTTCCTTGTTGCTTAATCATTCATATTGGATAATAACATGATTTCATACTTTCAATTAATAACAGTTATTGACAACTAGCTGTGCTGTTGTCACTTGTTACTGTATACAACAAAATGAATAATTTACACTAGACAATAATTATTGTTTCAACATTTTTTTTTGTATCCTTGGATTAAAAGTAACAGTCGCCAGTATAAAGATAGTTTCAACACCATTCCTAAATATCGGTGTAACTTGAGCCGCGCGTTAGTAACAAACAAGCGAGCAAACGAGCGAAAATACGATTTTTCTGCATTTAAAAAAAAGTTAAAATTGATGGATAAGAATTTTAATTCTATCGTGTCGTGTGGTAGAATTTATTACAAACGTTTTTGATTGAGTACTTTTTCATATGATTTTGAGTTTTATAGGATATTTAAAAAAAAAACGTTTCTTTGTTAACAGTTTGCTTCTTCGGCAACCGAAGGCGGCGCGTGTGGCAGCACTTCGTCGTCGACTTCATCGTCGTCTTCTTCATCATCGTCGTCTTCATCATCGTCATCGGATTCGGACACCGCGGACGCCGCTGGCGGCTCCGCTCATGCTTCCGCCGATGATTCTAGTGCTGCCCTTGCCGCCGCTTGTCAATTACAGGTAACTGACTTTTAGTAGAACTTTACTTCTATTATAACCAATAAATTTTTATCGTAGCCTATAAAAGTAATACTTCCAATATTCTGAACTATTTCTAAAGTGTGTCATGACGCGATGAACTAACCCGAAATAAATTCCACAGGTCATCGACGATGCGGACCTTGCGGAACTATTTCCGGAACAAACATCGAGCGCGCCGGCGCAACAGCCCAATTTCTCAGCCTTTCCTGTTCACAACGCGTCGCCGGAGAGCGACAACAAGTCTATAGCTGATAATGGTAAGTTAATTAATTTACACCTTTGATGCTGCAATTACTATAATAATCAAATGTTATAAAATAATTATTGGCCGTTTTCAGGTGATGGGTCAAGTAGTGAAATGGAGCTTCCGCCGCAGCTAGTGTCAGCTGCGATACAGAGAGCTACGGCTGACTCTTCTGGGTCTGAGAATGAGTGTTCTAACTCTGACACTGTTCATCAAAATGCTTCGCATTACGCATCTAGCTTACTGCAACAGTTTGTTGCAAAAACTCAACTTCTGAGTAGTACTG
The DNA here is from genome assembly GCF_905163445.1 of Pararge aegeria. Classification (NCBI taxonomy): domain Eukaryota; kingdom Metazoa; phylum Arthropoda; class Insecta; order Lepidoptera; family Nymphalidae; genus Pararge; species Pararge aegeria. The sequence goes on along the minus strand of NC_053199.1, from coordinate 11,791,543 downwards.
CTCCTCTTACGTCCATTAATTCTGCAGCAGCATCTTCTTTAACGTCTGCACTTAATACAAATCCATTAAGTGGTGTTGGTACTATAAACGAATGTGTCCTAGATCAAATTAATAATCTGACAGATATCCCACCAATTGTGCCAAGTTTTTTAAATACTACTCAACATCTGAGTCCGCAGCAAACAGAAGAGCTCACTCAAATTAATAAAGACCTGGAAGAGATAACGGCTGGTACAGAATCAGTCGGTTTATCAATACCAAACCCACTAAGCCTAGAAGATTGTGTGGACAATAATGACTTCATGAACTTGGATATAACGTCAGGTGGCTCAGAGCTCGGCAGTGCTAGTGACTTCTTAAAAAGTTCGCCCATAACAGTGGCCAGTGCAGATTCAGGCCCTATGAATCAAATAGATTCTCAAAAATTAGATACGATCAGTACAAATTCTGTTGAATCTCAGGAAGATGTTAAAAATGTCAACGTTGAATCTAGAAGAAAACGTGGAAGACCCCGAAAGGTCAGAAAAGTGGAAGAATATGACCATAAAGGTACTGAATCTCAGAAAGAAGCTAAGTCCAGAGATAATGCTATAAATGATTTTCACAACAATAATGACCCACCTAATGTTTCCCCAGACTCAGGTATCTTGTCAAACCATAATTCGCCTACCCATTCACCGTTACGGCGACATGATATGGATGAAAGTCATAGTAATAGTAGGCACAGTAGAAAGTCCATTCAAAAGGAAAATACCACAGTTGAAAGGCAACGTGCACGATCTAAATCGAAAACCCGTAGTAGAGCACACAATAGATCAGATTCGAGTGATTGTGACTTCTCGAAAAAACGAATAGAAAATGAGTTAAAGCAAATTAAAACAGAAGCTCCTTCTCCTGTCCCACTAAAACAAGAGCAAAATAAATTAGAAAAAACCAGGAAAAATGATCATAAATTAGATATAGCTGCTTTAGATAGAATGTTATATGCTACTGATAGAGTATTATATCCGCCAAGAAAAAAAGTTGGACGAAAGCCACAAAATAAAGCAAAAAGTACGAAAACTACTAAAACATTGAGAGATAAAAACCAATACGACTCAGCGGATAGTGACGATGACTCATTACCATCTAATAGATCAGTATTATCTGGAGTTTATGCTAAAAGAAAAGAAGTGAATAGTAAATTAGCAACTTTACCTAAAAACAACAAGAGTAATAAACCAGTTAATAATTCTTGGAGAGATCATCAAAGTGAAAATGAAGCAGCCGCTGACGATCCGCTGGACCCAACATGGAAACAAATAGATTTAAATCCAAAATTTAAAGATATACTATCGGGCTACAAGAGTGATTATGAGTTTAAACCTTACAAAAGTTGTAGTCGACTCATAGAATCCGGATATAAGAGCGATTACGGTTGCCGATCAGGCTATAAAAGTGATTGTTATCGTTCTGGATACAAAAGCGATCATAAGTCTGGCTACAAAAGTGATAAGTCAGGATATAAAACCGATTACAGTGTAAGAAGTATGCGAAGGCGTATGAGAAAGCTCAAGAAGACTCGGTCGGTGAGGAATAGATCTTACTATAAAAATCAAAAACACTTCGTTTCCGATCAAGAAATTCTACTTTTATCAAATGAAACATTCAGCAGTCTCACTCTTGGACACAGTTCTAGTGATTCTGAATGTGAGACATATTTACGGAAACCTAACGCTAGTCCAAAGTATGTGAGTGTGTGTACAAAATATCCATTACCGTCAAAATATAACTACGGTTTTACAAAAGCAAATCAAAAACACGTATTGAGACTAAATGTATCTGATCCTTTTGCTCCAGGACCAGTATTTAGTGGCTTACAAAGGCCGGTTACGACTTATAATATATTTAAAGTAAGTCACAATAATAATAACACCTTATTAAAATCTCCTACGAAGAATACGTATGTAGGTAACTCTTTACCGTCACTTAAACCTTTCTTCTCACACAAGTTTGGAGTTTCACCAATCTGTACAACAAAACAATCCAATTCAAAGAAGGACAGTTCTGCAAGTCTAAGACTTTTTACAAGAACGCTTTCTCCTAAGAATCGTAAACAAGTAAAAAAAGATTCGCCGTCAAAGAAAGAAAATTCTACAAAACCATTACCCGGAATTTTCGAAAAATCTAAAAACTCATATATTCCGAATAAATCTTTGTTGAGAAATGTATTTTTAAATTTTAAAAAACCAAACATTAAGCCCACTTATCATATTAAGAAGCATAGAAGAACAGTTGTACTCGCACCACCCAAAATTAACTTAAAACCTGCAGAGCGACCATCTCGCGTAACTATTAAAACTGAAAACAAGCACCATAGGCACAGAAGTAAAAGACGACACCGCTCCAGATCAGTTTCGAAATGTCGAGAATCATATAGTCGAAATTCTGTCGACTCCGTTGATCAAAAATTCACTCAAGATATGGATGGCCTTATATCAAACTTTATTAAACTTTGCCAAATTGCACCTAAGTTTATTGTGAACACACAAGCTATTGCACAGAAGGCTGTAGAAAAAGAAAAACCACCGGCTGAACCAGCACCGCCTGCAAAAGTAATCAAAAGAGTGTCTAAGAAAAGAAAAACATCAGATAATCAAGAAATTGCTACACCGACTTCAAAACGAAGACACAAAAAACAGTTAACTGAATCACAAAACAAAGGCAGTAAAGATACTAATGAACACAAACTACCTTTAAAGAAAAGACATTACCATATAAATTCGTCTACAAGCAACGCATTAAGTCTTAGTTTAGTCACAGCTGAATTTGATGACAATCTAAAAACTGTTAGCCCTGAAAAATTTTTGTGCACCGAAACGGATTGCATGGGGGAAATACATAATAATAGCAATGACGATTCATCTAAACAGAAGAATTCGTCAGAAAAAGCTAAAAAAGACTCAAAAAACATTTGCTCTATTACACAAGAAGCTAAAAACCTCAATAATGAATCGTTGCCAAAATCAACAAAAGCGAATGCAAATACTGCCGAAATGGTACCCACCACTGATGATATTTTAAACTCTTCAGTGTCGGCAAGTATGATTGACGACGATCTTATGATAAAGAAACCCACGCCAGAACAGTCTGAACTATCAAAGAAAATTTATGAAACTTCAGAAAAACTCAGAGCTGTTCATAAAATGGTTCATGATTTAGAAAAATGTTTACCGAAATCTAAAGAATCTGAAACTAAAGCAGAATTATCAAAGAGTGAAACACATCGGATTTCTTCACCAAGATCGGAAGCCAAATTATCACCAATTCGCAATCCAGCCCCTATAGCAACACCCAAAAAACGCCACAGATTAGAAGCAGAAAAAGTAACATCACTTTCTAATTTAGATCAAGTGGTACAATCATTGTCGAAAAAGTTATCTGAAGACAAAGTAGTTAACACTAATGTTACTAAGGATATAAACCAAAATACAACAAAGGAAGAAGCTAGTGAAAGTGAAAAACCTAATGTTGCATTATCTACAGCACAAACAAACGTTAACAATACAACTATTGATCCACTCAAGAGTATGTCAGCTCGTTCTTTATATAAAAGTTCTATTCCACCTGCTCAAAAATCTGAAATAATGACTAGAAAAAAGAACAGACTTGAGGGTCTTACCAGCAATTTAGTATCAAAAATTAACCCAAGTGCAGCAACTAAAGTTCTTGATACACTTTTGAATAACAACATACGAAAATCAATTGAATCTCGAATTCTTGAAAAAGAGAAAAATAATACGGACTGTGGAAACAAAGTATCTGACGAAAAGACTAAAACCAAAGATTCATCACAAATGAATACAAGAGCAAGTGTTATTAAATCTCCTGTGTCTAAAAGTAAAGTAATGGATAGTAAAAAGACTAAAGTGGCGGAAATTATAATAGAAAGATCTATAATTGTAAATGTTGATAAACCGACAGGCATATTTGAATCATCGATTGACTTAGAAGATCAAATACCTAAATCTTCTATTTGTGTAAGCAATGGTTTAAGTGACAGCCATAAAGGTAAACATAAAATCAAAGGGATCGATAGCAAAAGCTCAAATTCTTTGCTAGCACCTATAGACACCGAATCCGATATTCCACTAGCATTAATTTCGGAGGCGCCTGAACCTATTATTAGGCCTAAAAGAGGTGAGTCTATAGCGTCAGTTTTATCTGATAAAATACAAGAAACAACAGGTGGTCATAACTTACGTCAAACTAAAAGAACTCTGGCTGGCGAATCTGAAGATTCTAATGATAAGAAAAAGAAGAAAACCACAAATAATTTAATACGCGAAAGTAAATTAGTTCTGCCAACAAAAGTAATGCTTCCTAAACTTTCAACGGAAAAATTACTTGCTTCCGATCCAAATAAAAAAGCAGTTTTACCAATTGAAACTAAGGAACTTACTCCCACCACCGTTACGAAAACAACAGAAACGTCTAGAAAGCGTACCAGAAGACGAAAAGCAATAAATAGAACCGGTTTCCCTAGCATTAAGAAAAAGAAAAAGAAATTGGAACCGAGTCTTAATGTCACCTCCGAAAGTCATTTTACCTCTGAGGATAATGATCATTCCGCATTCGAAAGAGTACCGAAAGATGGTGAAGCTATGAGTAGTTTCTTAGAACGGACTACGAATAGGAAACTAGAACTGAAAGTTGTATTGAATAAAGACGAACTACCGAAACAAGGCCGGTTGACCGTAGTAGCTCTCGAAAAATTGCAAGGCAAAGAAATATTATCAAATTCTAAAAGTATCCAAATTGAAAAGAGTGCAAATGAGAAAAAGGTTGGAGGATCCTCTATCTTAAGAGCTCCTTCTTTACAACTGAAACAGAACAAAAACGATAAAGAAGTTAAGAATCACGTAAACAAATGGGAAGTTCTTAGTGAAAGTGATAGTATCCCCTCCTTGACGAGTTCTTTGAGCAACGACCCTGAAGACAGCATACCTTTAAGTTTACTGAATTTGAAGGCTGACAAGCATACTAGTCGATTGGATAATTTAGAAAGACTGAAACGTAAGACAAGGGCTATGTCACCTTCCCATGAAATAGAAGAAATATTTTCGAAACGCAAAAATGTTGAAAAGACTACAAAAGAAGGCTTGAGGCCCAAGTCAAGTTTGGCAATCCTATATCCAAGCGACAGGAGATTTACGAGAAGTTCTGATAACACAGCTGACGATGGAAAAACTAAAGCTAAAAAAGTTGAAAACAAAAAACCTGTGCCAGAAGCATCAGAAAAAACCACCAAACCATTGAGCATTGTCACGCGAAGAAAATCAAGATCTTGTCATGTTAACAAGAAGGTCAATGAGATACATTCCAGTTCACGTGAAAGCTCATTGGACACCGTCATCAGCCGGAGAATACCATCTAAATCGCGCGAACCGTCCATCGACCACCTACAAGACCACGATGAGAACGACCCGTTGCCTCTCAATGAGAAGGAAATTGACTTTGAGAAAAGCATCGACGTGCTTTCGAAGAGCATTATCTGCAAGAAACGAGTTGCATCTTCGCGTGACGAAAGCCCAGTTAATGGTGTTGATGGTCGAGACAAACCGGTTGTGTCCAAGAAAAATCCTCGTCTAAGAAAGAAGTTTTTAGCCGCTGGTCTGTTCTCAGACTATTACAAAGAAGAGTGAGTATATACTTTATTATATTTTATGATCACTTTAAGAAATTGTAGTTGCTGAAAGTCCACGATGTACAATGCATATGTGCTTAAAAACGTTTATTTTCTCAAAATAAATTACAATTTCACTCAATGAGAAGATTTACAACGTATTTTTATGTAGTACAAACAACATACAAAACAATCAGAAATTATATAAAAAAAACTTGAGGGTAAATTTATAAATACATATAACTTTTATTGTATGAACATGGACTGTCATATTTATATCTTAACTAACAAACCTTAATTCCAATCCGTGTTAACTAGGAAAATGGAATTTACTTTATACGTTTCTATTACATTAGTACAGACATCATCATCAATATTAATAGCCTGTAACAGTCCACTGTTGGACTCTCCCAAAGGGAGTGTTAGCCCACAATTACTACGCTTGGCAGACGGGTTCGCCGTCACCACACGGCATCAATACAGATAGATCCTCCAAAATAATACTACGTTTCGGTCTGCTAAGGAAACATCTTCAAAAGACGTTGATTTCGCAACGCAATTTTCTTCGCTTTGCTATTGTGCTCTGTATAAATCAACTTCGGGAAGCTCCGGTATCAAATTGCGGCCTAAACCCTTCTCATGTGGGCCGGTAATCGGTTCGAAATGATCAACCTTACCTTATTCTTGTATTTTTTGTATGGTTTACTTACTAGAACATAACCTAAATTATCCTTTTCAGTCCAAAGCCCGAAGGGAAGGGCAAGAATCTTGTCACCCAAACGGAATTTCCACCTGGGTTGCTGGGTCCACCGCCTTATTGCGAACGATGGGTACGACGTAGTATGCAACACTTCTCGCTGCCTTACGATATATGGTGGGAACAACATTACAACCAACCTGTACCATCCTGGAATTACAAAAAGATACGCACGAGTAAGTAAAATCTTGGAGTTTTATTTTTGGAAAACGTTCAAAAACGAGGAAATTATATATGATTTTTATTTACTCATTGTTTTTTCGGGCATAGCTCCGTCATGTAATATAATGTATCGTTACAAAATAGTTTCATATAGTTCTGATGAAGGTTAAGCAGTATTCAGTAAATTGGGTTACACCCAGTTTTTCTATCAAAGTGTACACATTTTTTCGTGCATGTGAGTGAGTAGAATTTTACAATTATGCAAAAAAAATGAGTAAAGTGTCCTTTTTTTTGTTAAAAATAATCTATATTGTTATTGATACATACGTTGCCCTAAAGAGGCTTGGGTCATTAGATCGTTCTTAAAAAAATAACAAGTTATATATAGCTATCTTTAAGTTTAAAGAAAATCGAAGAAGACTGGTGTGTCGACTCCACATAACATTGGATATGGTAGGCGTAAGTATGAGATAGGAGAACTTTTACCAGTAAGTGCTCAGCCACATTAGGAGTGTCCAGTTTGGTGGGCTTAAATAAATACTACACATAATACATAAATGAGACTGATTGCTTAACGTGTAACGTAACGAAAGAGGATTGAACAACGCTTACTTCCTAACTCCAGGCTGCTGTAAATTCCCTGAGAGAAATCCCAATATGTTATAAATTTTTGCCCACTCCAGGCCATACGGCAGAAAAAGTTATATATGGTTAAATGCAGCTTTCTTTGATTATTTTAATCTGTTTTTAAAGGGTTTTTTATTAAGGAGATCGTTAATCTTTTGTTCATCTTTACAGATGTGTATTACGACGTGAAGCCATCGGCGGAAGAGTGCGAGAGCGTCGCTTGCAACTGTGTGCCGTCTTCGAGTTGCAACGAGGATTGTATCAACAGACTTGTGTATTCCGAGTGCTCGCCACAATTGTGCCCTTGTGGGTAAGTTTGATCACATTTTTCCTATTTATCTATATACTTTATAAACGTCTTTTGAAGTGTGTTTGCTTATAGTGACTCTGCTAGTGATTCGGAATGCATATCTGCCAAGAAAGCCGGCTCAAAACTCGGCAGATGTTATTTACCAACATCTTACTTGCCACCATCAATTAACAACAATTTGACTATCATTATTCAGAGACGGTCAACATTATTCAATGATCAGTTTCCTATTAACCTTATCAATTCATTAATTTTAAATTGTATTGTAACCATGACGCTTTACTACAAAATATCTAAAATAAAGTCTTCAAAAAAAGTGCAGTGCGAATCGGTAATAAACTTTATTTTTTTAGTTTTAATTATTTTATTTTTTTAGTTTTTAAAATTTGTAATTGTAGTTTGATATTTATTTAAATTTTATTAACTTTTGTATTTTTTGCAATTTTAATTCGATTTAAGATAATATTGATTTAAGATCGTAGTCTGCTTATTTGCTTATCTTCATAGTATTTTTTGTATTTTTGTTTTAATTTTTGTCATTTTTGTCATATGGGTATTTCGCGTGAATTAAATGCATTTATTATTATTATTAAAAATGAGTCAGTTTTTCTTAACTACGTTTTATGAATAAATGTTCAGTCGTTGTATGAATAATTATTAAGCTTGTATTGGCTATGCCGGAATGTCAATAGATAATACTAAATTTAATAGAACTATTACTAATGGTACAACGGAGAACGGACAGCCGCTTCCTGTAAGCTGGTAATTTACTGCGATCACCAACTCGTCTTGTCCAACCAACTCCAGTCCAACCAAACAATTGGCAGAGGCCTTTAGTGGACTGGTATAGGCTATAGACTACTAATAGTAAGTTTGATAAAAGCTAATTAAATTTCTTTATTTCGTTAACAGAGACAAGTGCAAAAACCAACGCATCCAACGTCACGAATGGGCTTCAGGTCTCGAAAAGTTCATGACGGAAAACAAGGGGTGGGGAGTTCGTACTAAGAACCAAATTAAGTCCGGCGATTTCATACTCGAGTACGTCGGTGAGGTCGTCTCTGATAAGGAGTTTAAGGTAAGCGTTAAATAAGCTAGTGTGAATTAAATCATAATTCGTAACTGCCTCGGTGAGTTAGTTGTGAGCATGTTTGACTGCATATTACGAGGACCTGGGATACCCGGATCAGGTCAGTGTATTTGGTTTTCCTATCAAGAAATTCTTAGTACCAGCTCGGTGTTTGGAATTGGCCCCGTGCCTCGGATAACACGTTGTAACTATAAGAGTGAGGTACTGTGTATTGTTCGTGACCGGTCCACATGTAGATTTTTTGTTAAGTGACGTCACACAGGTAGTCTATCTATATCAATATAATTTTCAGCCGCATCAGAGTTCGAATAATTCGGATTTTATTCGCCTATCGATATGTCGGCTTCAAACAGTGCATTAGGTATCTCATTGACAGGACATTTTTATAAATAAAATTTCCATTTGGGGGCGTCGATAAATTACGTGAGGTGTTTTTTTAATTTTCTGTCCCTCCCTCCCCCCCCTGGTGAGATGTCGTGAGATTTTATTCAACCTTCTCCCCCATTCCCCAATCTCACGTCAGATTTTCCAAAATGTGGGTTTCTTACGTTAACGCGATGGATTGTTATGGTAAAAAGACCAATGGACCAAAATCGTAATTTTTCAATCAGAAAAAAAAAATGCGTGATATTTGCCGAGACCCCCCCCCTCTCCAACGTAAGATTAGATGAGATTTGATTCGACCCCCTCCCCCCTATTAAACATCTCACGTACTTTATTAACACCCCCCTTCATAAAATACGTAAGTTCCTTCTGATCAGAAAGTAACAAAATACATTTTGATTGTACAAGAAGCTGTAGCCGGGCGGACTTAAAAATGTGTTTTTTTCTAAAGTATGATGGATGTAGTAGTAGTATTTAGTAGGTGTAGGTGTTTTACCGAAGTGAAGTTTAAGTGAGTGAAGAGCATTACAGCATTTGCATTAGATAAGATAGCGTATCACAAACCCGCTAGTTCTTTCTACGCATGTTTTTAAAGTGATCAATGTTAACAAACGTTAAGGTTAGCAAATATTGTATTAATGTTATAAATGTTTTAATTTGTCTTGTTTTGATATATTTGACGTATTCACTAACGTTTGTACTAAATGTAATGTAAACATTATTATCTTTCATTACCTTATCTTTTGATCATTATGAACCGGAACTTAGATACCATTGAATATATTTGACTGTAAGATAGCAATAATATATTCTATTATAAAGACCAAACTAATGAAACCATAAACAATTTAATTTTAACCAAGAAACATAATAAAAATGCTTAAAAATAAGTTAGTTACAAGCCCTTTTGATTGTGTGAGTAAATGTCAAATAAGAAAAAAAGGATGCGTGTGCGCAACTTGTGACTTGTCATATTATTTAAGTTGCAGATGTTTGAAAGAGATACCGATATGTTTGCAACTCTATTTTTTATTTCATTCCCTATTAGTCTACATCTACATACGATACGTTTGCTAAACTCTATTTCTTTGCATTTTAGGAGCGTATGGCGACACGCTACGCACGCGACACCCACCATTACTGTCTACACCTAGATGGTGGGCTTGTCATTGACGGTCACCGAATGGGTGGTGACGGCCGTTTTGTCAACCACTCGTGCAGACCCAACTGTGAAATGCAGAAGTGGACTGCCAATGGTAAGTAAACAACTCATTACCAAAGCATAGGCGCATCGGTGAACAACTAAGTTCAACCTCTTCCATAACCAATGTATAACTAAAAAGTTACAGTGTTCCAAGGTAAAAAGTATTAAAAAAGAAATATACAACCGAATTGACAATTGAGACGGTGATAGCCTAGAAGCCTTATCCGTCTTAAGATGTCATAATGTGTAAAAGATTAAATTTTAATCAAATCAAATATAATGAAATATATATTTGATTACCATGTACTGTGTTTTCTCTTGATCCCTGCATGGATAATCGCCACAATTGAAGCTAAATAATAATTTACTGTTATTTAATTGATGTGCCTAATGACAAAAAGAAATACCTAAATACAAAGGTTCAAAACTGAATAACTCTTGATCTTGGTTTCTTTTCAACTCAATTCTTGTGTTTGCAATTTCTTCTTTCTTCGTGTTTGCCATTATTGTTGTGTTCATAAATTGTTGGCTTATTTCCTTGCAAGAGATGATTGACCTTTTCTTGGTCAGTGGAGTGGGAGTGGTGTGGGAGAAAAATATTATTAATTTATTATCTGTATAATTAACAGGTACATTTAGAATGGCGCTGTATGCACTGCGGGACATTGATCCTGATGAGGAGCTGACATACGATTATAACTTCTCGCTATTCAACCCGGCTGTTGGACAAGTAAGTTAAAATCTAATACAGAAAATCTTTATTCAAGTAAAGATGGCACTTATGATGCGTACACTACATACAAATGTGTACAAACTTGTGAGATAATGGCGATAACCCTGTTGGTGAAATAAGAACTAAACCTACGAGAGTTCCAAACGTGCCGTGGCTTAATAAGAAACCCTCAACAAACCTTGCCGGGTGTTCTTTTTGTTATCACCATCTCACTTTGATATTTTCTGAACATTAGAAGAGAAACCTTGTTAGAGCAATAATTGTTAGTGCTGTTTAGTAACTAGTTCTTAGAAACTGTGCCGATGTTGCGAATGTTTAACACCCAACTACATGATTTGACGTTTGTGGCCATATTACGCCAAAATTGTATTTATGTAGGCAACAAAGGCTACCGGGAGTCCCCAAGGCTAGATAAGTTGGACCTGGGTTGCAATCCTACTTAGTGGAAAGAAATGCTACAGTCTAAGATGGTAATCGGTAATGTTCGGGGTTAGGCGGCATGTCTTTATCGCTAGGGTGGTAACTAGCCACCGCCGAAGCCTCGGACCAGACCTATTAATTTCTTTCAAGTATGCTTGTATAAGCATTTTTGAAATTTTGTAGTGCATTGTAGTAAATCTACAACCAATTCGGAAAGCCGATTTTTCTTTGTAAATCTCTGATGGAAAGTTGTTGTAGTGTTTGTTCTCGTTAACATTATTTGTATTTTATTGTAGCCCTGCAAATGCGATTCGGAGGACTGCCGCGGTGTCATTGGCGGAAAATCGCAAAGAATCACCAAACAACCAGTGAAAACTCAATCGAGAACGCCATCCAACGCATCGAACCAGTCCAACAGTTCCAACGGGAACCAACCGCGGGTCGGCAGGCCGCGGAAAGCCGTCAAATGCAACAAGAAGTCCGAACAACAAAGCGTCAGCGCTTGCGACATCAAGAATATGACGATACTCAAGTACCAGCAGCATCTGAACAAACTCTGGCAGGAGCCTCAAATGAAACCCCTTACTGCGAAAGAGAGAGCCTTGGTGAAGGAACGGCATTGCTTCCTCTTTAGGAATTTAGAAAACGTTAGTAGTTTATTTTCTGTTACGGTTGGCCACGAGACGTGCGGCCGTCGATGATTCTAGTGACTGAAAAAAATTTATTGAAAAATTCCAAACATGCCACGGCTAGCGTCTAACGGCGACATGACAAAAATTCGCCATTTGTCCCGTGGCCAGCAAGTTACATCAGTTGTTGCCCGCGACTTCGCCTGCTTTTTTCGGTTTTATACAAAAACACGTGTGAGCCGTTTGTTTTCCTGGGATTTAAAGTCTATTTAAAGTATCACATTATGTCTCTCTCCAGGACCCTGTTCTCTGTTGTTTAATCGTAGCTTGCAACCTGGAGATGGGTATGATACTTTATATTGCGGGAAACTTTAGAATAACGTTCTTGGTGGACTTAAGAAAGTAGCTTTCATTACCATACATTTTGACATTTTGCACAGTTTCAACCATGTTGGCGAAATTTTGCATAGAGATAGTCTGGATCCTACAACAGACGTACGATACTTTTTATCTCGGGAAACATTGGTAACGGACGAAGTCGCGCGACGAACAGCTAGCTATTTAAATATCAAATTAAAATATTAAGATACGACAGAAACTAAACAAAATAACTTTTCAGGTACGTCGTACTCGGGAGCGTCTATCCCTTCCAATGCCACCTTCTCCGCCTAACTCTGCCCCGCCCCCTCCACCGCCTCCCGTCACCCCTCAACAATCAGTCGCCAGCACCCCTGTAGTCACCAACGTGAACCCACTAACACTTCCCGATACAATGAACCCCCAAGTGTTCCTAAAGAGGCTGCAGACTCTACGAGCCTCGAAGGAAGAAAACATGAAAGAGTTGATACGACTACAAGACGATCAGAATGCCGACGTCAAAACGCGGCTAGGAAGAGTTTTCAAGGCAATCTTTAACGCAGTTATTGCAGTAAAAGGTGTGTAAAACCACAAAAAAAAATACAAAATCTCGATCGAGGTGAATTCATAAATGTATAATTCAAAATAATTACATACCTTTCCACTTACAAAAACTTATATATTTTTTCATTTCTATTAAAATAAGAATGAATTTTCTTTTCTTTACCAATATAAAATTTTCCGCAACATTAAGTCAGCCTCTTTTTTTGGCACAACACATTATAGACTTAATTAGGTATTAAATTATAAGTTACTGTATGTCTGTTTGTGTTGTTCTGGTAAATTAACAAATTCTATTCTATTCTAAATTAAACAGTTTATGAAATATAGGCTAATATATAGTGATAATATACAGTTTACACAATTAATATTGTGCTGTGAAAACTAACCACAATAAGAGGTTTTAATACTGTAAGTACGTATTATATGCAAGTTATACTGTACTTCATTTAGATGTAGAGATGTAGAAAAGCTTGTACCGGTTTTTCGTTGTTATATAAATAAAAATATATACTACGACAATATACACATCTATCTAGCCCCAATGTAAGCGTAGGTTGTGTTATGGGTACTAAGATAGCTGATGAATATTTTATGAATTATATGCATAAATACTTATTATATACATATAAACACCCAGACACTGAAAAACATTCATGTTCATCACAGAAACATTTCCCAGTTGTGGGAATCGAACCCACGGCCTTGGACTCAGAAAGCAGGGATGCTGCCCATTTCATCGGTCGGCTTTATGTGTATCATAACAGTGTAGGAAAATACATCGTGAAGAAACCGGCATGCCTGGGAATTCTCCATAATGTTGCCAAAGGCCTGTGAAGTATGCTAATCCACACTTCACCAGCGTGGATGGCCTAAGCCCTTCTCATTATGAGTTAACCCGCCTAGAAATTCGGTTATAAGTTGTTAATGATAATTATATTTCCCATTATAGATGACGAAGATAAACCGGTTTGCTCGCTCCTACTAAAACTGAGACCGAGTCAAACAAAGTCGGACGCAACTGCTGTATCGGACCTTAATTCGATACAGAGCAAAATAGACGCCGGTCGCTACGAGAGCGTTGCGCAGTTCGACAGCGATGTAAATGGACTGTTCACCACCATCATACGTGAACACGGCAAGATGACGGCCTTAGGAGCGGCAGCCACGCAACTGAGGAAGGTAAATGAATTAATACATTTTTATTGTATGCCTCCATTGACAGCTGTTAATACTGGACTGTCTATTTGTATAAAAATAGCAGCTTACATTTTTATCCCTATTGGAAGCGCCAAATGTAACATAAGAAAAATGAAAAATGAAAATGAAAAAGTTTATTTGAACATCAATATTACAACTTGTTTGTTACATACATTAGGAAAAATATGGTTATATAACAGAATAAATTGCTAGCGAGCACACTAAGCTGAGCTTGCATAAGAGAGTCTATGGAACCAATGTTAAAGTGTTCTTAGTAATTCAATTATATTTTGATTCTTGTATACAGCTTTAAAACTCACAGCGTGTCAATTGGAGACAAAACAGAGTGACAAAAGCCTGTCCAGTGACAAAGTGAAGCTAGGTTCTCAAACTTATGATTGACCTTTGATTTTTTTTCTAAAGCTCCCCAATATATTCATTAACTATCTGTCACGAATCTGAAATATGCATTGCCACGATGTATTAAAACGTGTAATATGTAAGATGCATTTCCTTTAATATCTTCCGCGTAGTTGAAAAATCTTTCTAGATATTGAGCACTGTGGCCGAAACCGGTCAGGGAAACTGTTTTCATGGGTAGAGAGTACAATTTGATAGCTTTATTTTATTTTAAATTAAAACTTTTTTGAAACTAAATAAAGAAGTCACTTTCTTGGTGTGGCTCTCGTATGCCTACTTAAGCTTTACCGTCTAGCCGTCTACTTACAAATCCGATCAAGGATTAAAAAAATGAGCTAGTACGCGTAAAGCCCACCAACCCGTATTTGATCAGCGTGGTGGGCTATGCTCTAAAGCCGTCTCTCCTGTACCTAACAGTGGGAACTCAAATAGGATACGGATGATGACAGTTAGCCTTTTATATCCTCGAAGGGTGATCTACCCAAGTCCTAAACACACATTTCATCACAATCGTACCTGCCGATCCATATCAATTTGCTAATGCTCATTCGTTAAAAGTTAAGTTTTTTACTAATGATGCTATTCAATCAATTAAAATTTAATCGTTGTTTATTCTTTTTAGGTTTACAACGCTACAAAATCAGATTTCGCTGAATACTTGTCTAAAACACTTGGTCCAAATGAATCTTTACCAACCGGCTTCGTCCAAAAAACTAAATCTGGTAAGTATCCTAATACTATAAATTCGAAAGTTTGTATGAAAACTACTAAACTAATTTGACTGAATTTTAAAATGGATATAGATTTTATCCTGGATTAACATATAGGCTCCTTTTTATCCCGGAAAAACTAAAAAACTATAAATAAGGCCGCGGGCAACAGGTGATTCTACAGTGGCAATTCTAATCGGGTTCCTGTAACCAGAGAAAGTTTTTAAACAATAATATTCCAAACTGCATGTATAAAATCTATTCATACTAATTGACAGTTTACAGAACAAGTATTGTAATACTGGCAAACCGTAATTCTACTAGGTGGCGCTCTTTCGATACCATATAAATCCGAGTTAATCGTAAATAAATTTAAACGTGGGTATAAAATCTCACTCTTGGCACTCGGAATATACTATTTTGGTCATCTGCCAGTAGGGCAGAACAGGCCAGGATAATCCCCGAATATCCCCTGACAAGGGATATAATTAACGTGTCCAAGTTTACCCCCGTTTACACACATATTATTTGGAATATAAGTAACGTGTCCAAGTTTACCCCCGTTTACACACATATTATTTGGATATTATTTCCACTTATGCGCTAGCGCATTGCTCTCAAAGTTGATAAAGCTGTGTGAGAAGGTAAATTTTTAGCCTTTCCCCAGGGAGAACATTGTCTATTTCCCATGCTAGCCGTGAAGGTTGGAACCCGTAAGCATGCTGTATCGTTTGTCCCACAGAGGAAGTTATCCTGTGCATCTGCGGCCTGCACGTGGAGGAGGGTCTCATGGTGCAGTGCGGGCAGTGCGGCGTGTGGCAGCACGCGCGCTGCGTACGCCTCAACGCGGACTCGGCGCACGACGACGCCGCCCACCACTGCCACTACTGCACCACCGAGCAGGTACGGTTTTTTGAGTGGGAGATTCCGGGTTCGAATCCTGGCAGGTTTTATTTTGAAAATTTATAATTTCTGAAATCTTTCTGGTCTCCAGAGTCTGGCTGCTAGGATGTGGCTAGTTACCCCTACAGGCAAAATATTTTTTTTTATTTTTTTTATTTATGTAGACCTAGCACAGGCAGAACGCACAAAGCGTTCATACAAATATAAATTACGTGTCACCAAGCGATTTAGCTTTCCGGTATGTATCGCGTTGAAACGGATTAGGGGTATGGCTTATAACTGTCATACCCCAAAAGTTTAGTCCACTGCCATCTTAGACTGTATCACGATTAACCATCAAGTGAAACGGCAGGGCTTACTTAGAAATAAAAAGAAAGTGGCTGGGAGACTAAGTCTTCTGCGCGCATCTCATAAGGTTTAAGAGATCCGTGCCCTGTAATGGGTTGGTAATGAGTTGACAAAGATGATCAGGTGAAAATAACTTAAGTAATACCCAGCTTCTTGTAACAGGCTTGATGTCATCTGACCTAGTGGGTGGCCTTGCATGCCTTGCCAATGGGATACTTGCCTCACTCTACTTAAGATCAATCTGGGCTGCTAGTTATTGGAACAATTTTTAATATATTTTTTACCCTTTATTTTTATTTTGTAAATATTTTTTTAGAAAATGGTCCCGTGCACATGTTCCTCTCCCTTTGCCATTTTACCTTAGTAAGACAGTGTCTCGGGTAATAAAAAAAAAGAATATTGTTGCAGGTCGACCGTGAAATTCCCCTCGACGAATACACAGATGAAGGTCACCAATTTTATCTTTCCTTGATGCGAGGTGACCTCCAAGTGCGTCAAGGTGATACCGTATACGTTCTACGGGACATACCCATAAATGACAAACGTCCGGACGTTAGCCAGAAGAACGGTGAAAAGAGCGATTCGCCAAAAACAAAGCGTGTGGATCGAAAGAAACTGAAAATTGCGAAAGGGAGTAAGAGTGAAGAGAACACGCAGAATAAGGTAAGTTGTGATTCGACTTTAAATGTGTTAATTTTTTCTTCCTCAAGTGTAAGGTTAATCCTTTATAATCTATATATATATCAAATAAGATTATGATTGCAAAAGTGTGTTTGTTTGTTTGAATGTTTGCCCTTCCTTCACGCTCTATCTTAGCAACCAATCCACTTGATTTTTGGCATGGGGTTAGTTAAAAGGACGGAGAGTACCGTACGGTATTTTTTGTCTCTGAAAAAACAATGGTTCCCACGGGATTTATAAAGAGCCGTAATAAGTAAACAACCTTAGCATACGCTAACATTTTTGTTATTTTGTGACGCTTCCAGGAAGGCGAAGTCCGCAAGCACACTTACCAAACGATCGGTGAAGTGCCGGTCTCAGAGCTAGACATATTCCGCGTGGAGCGCCTGTGGAAACACAAGGACACGCACGAGAGATACGTGTACGGGCATCACTACCTGCGACCGCACGAGACCTTCCACGAGCCCACCAGAAAGTGAGTTATACCGAAAGGACAAAAATATAACTAAGTTTCTCATACTCAAAAGTAGCAATTCGCGCAAATTTACAAGCATCTACCGACCATCTACTATGTAGAATTCTGCCTGCGAAACATATTTTCATAGTTCAATTCAAATTAGTTGAATACATAAACCATGTTAGTATCATCCTATTATAACAATTTCGGAAGAATTTTTAAACAGTTTCATTGAAAAACTTAATAATTTCAAATTTTGAGTTGTGATAATTATATTGTATTGTTTCAGATTCTTCCACAATGAAGTAATGAGGGTACCGCTGTATGAAGCAGTCCCCATAGAACTCGTCATGTCCCAATGCTGGGTCATGGATCTCAATACGTTTTGCAAGGTTTGTTCCACAGTGAAGTAGAGACAACATGAAATTTCTAAAAAAAAACAATAATATCATATTGTATTTTAAGTGAGATAAAGACCTCATTTAATCAGTGTTAGGATCTTGAACTGACCTGACGCAATCAAATAGTTTGCATGAGACTTATCTGACGAAAATAAAACTGCATCCAAACTACTAGCATAAATATTGCTTACACGTTGATATATACATTTCAGTAATAATAAAGTTTTATCATCAATATATCTCTTATTGAGGCAGTCTTATATTGATAGTCTAGTTTTTTTTTTATCTCAACCAAAGTCCAAAGTCTTAACAGCACGTTATATTTTTTTTTTCCTCTGCAGGGTCGTCCGGTGGGTGCATCGGAGGAGCACGTGTACATCTGCGAGTTACGCGTGGACCGATCGGCGCGTCTGTTCACCCGCGTGTCGCGACCCAAGTACCCATTGTGCACCAAGCCTTACGCGTTCGACCACTTCCCGTCGAGGCTGAAGCTTACACGCACTTATGCTGTTAGTATAAATTAATTAATTTAGTTCAATTTCGCATCCAAATAAAGAAAAATAAAAAAAATGTATCAAATAAAAAAAACAATATCAAGAATTGTTTTTATGGATTTTAACAATTCAAAAGAGCATGTCAAATTCGTATTATTGATTCTCCGCGTCCTTAAAAAAAAACTCCTTGATTTCACACAGTTTCCTTAACCGATTTCTGCCGCGATGGTCTACCTCCAGTTTATCCAATTACCGCCATTTCGAAACTCCGGGCAGATACTAAGGATTTCTTAATACGAAAAAACCAATATTGGCCCGACCCGGGAAACCAACCCAGGACCTTGTGATCTGCAGTCGAACATGCTAACCACTACACCAACGTAAACATATAACTACCATAAATCTACCTTTGTTGTATTTACGTTATCTGCATCGAAATAATTTCCAGCCCCACGAGGTCTCGCCTGAGTACCTCAAAGGAAGAGCAGCAAAGAGCGCCACACCGGCTGAGAAACCTAAGAATACTCCAGAAACCAAGAAAAAATCCACTGCAACATCTGCAGCGGCTGCACCCAAGGTAATTATTGTAATTAGTAAAGTCATGTTATGCTATTGTGTATTTATGTAATATTAAGTTTGACGGCTGGTTCTTTATATGTATATTATAAGTTTATTTATGTATGTTATTCATAAAAATATTCATTAGTCATCTTAGTACCCATAACACAAGCTGCGCTTACTTTGGGGCTAGGTGGCGATGTCCCTATATTTATTTATTTATTATTAATATTTGAACAATGCATGTATGGAATTATGTAGGCTGAGAAAAGTACATGTTTGGGTGACTTATTCGTATGGTGGATTGTTTAATTTTGGTCTCTTTTGATACACAAGATATTATGAGGGAATAAAAGACCTTTTCTCATTTGAAGAAAACCCAATTTGGTTTTAACAGCTAAACCGATTAAATTATATTCACATCACACTTGCTCGTAAAGCGGATATTATTTCATAGGTATAAGGCTCATTATTTAAAATTACCGTACTTGTCAAATCACTTCAAAACAGCCAACTTCAACTTTTGTGACATAATGTTACACAAGTTGAACAACAATTTGTATCATAGCAATTTTTCTCCATAGGCACTAACACCGGCCGCGCGACGTGAACAACAAAAAGATCGCGTGAACAACATCGCAAGGCGACTGCTGGCGAGAGGTGGGCAAAGGGGGGCTGTTGATGCTTCATACCTACTTGCACCCAGAACATCAAGGGTGCCTCGGCGACCTAGAACTAGACCATCCTGACCCGCACGAGCTTGCACCACTTGCCCTTTATAACGGTGCTGAACAAGTGTTAAATAGTGAAAACTGATAGCCCAAAGTGAACGAAAGTGATATAATGGCCTAACGTGCCCATTGCAACAATGTAAAGTTTAACATGAATTGTTGTCATGTTAAACGTTGATACTGGGACTTCAAGCCCCAAGAAAATTATGAAAAACTGTTATTAATGTGTCTATGAATTATAGATAGCGTAATGGCTTAGCTTTGTTTCCTCAAGCAGTCGCAACCTACGCATGCACCACAGTTATAAACATAACAGTATACTTACCATACAGCAATAATGATCGCCTCACAGAATTATCCAATACAAGGATATTTTGTCATTGCATGTTAAATGCATCTAGGTTTACCTAAAGCTAAGAGTTAGGGACTATCTTTTTATTCTAATAAAACATCGTTATTTGGTTCACCATAGCTAAAATGAAATATGCACAAAGAATGTGTCTTCACACTAAGGCACTATGTAAATACATAATTTTATTGCATCTAATGCAACTAGTTTACATCTATAATTGTAATGTATTATTGTATAATGGATTTAAGCTAAATTAGGAATGATGCATTCATGATCACTTACTAAAATATAATCTTTTTTGTTGTAATTTGATTGAATAATAAAGCGTCATTGTATGTCAGGGTACTGAGTAGATAGGAATTTCATGGAAAAGTAAGGTTAAGGTTTGATCAAATTACAATGAGATTCACGATAATATTACTTAAGTTGTACAACTGTATAGCCACAATGTATCATAAATATCACATTCCTTGGCTCTAATAGTCTTACACAGTTGGACTATGTTTGAACTGCAAGTCATAAGTTGACCTAAGTGCATTGAAAACGCCATTGGATTGCATAGATTTGCAGGTGACTTGCTGTTCAAATAGTCTGTAAGCATGGACTCTATGGTTTGAGACAATAATAAGGATCAGCTTACATAGCTGGGCATGAAGTATGGATTGCTAACTCGAATCTCTTGTAGCTTTTGTACATAAGTTTGTAATATTTCCATCGTAAAATAAAATAATATTTTTGTAATATACATAGTTAGTTACTAGATAAAGTACTTGTTTTCTTATTAACGTAATAATATTAAACATTAGGTACCTATTAAGAGTTAAGTTAAACTTATTAATTTATTGTTCCCAACGTTTTTGGAATTAATTAGAATTCTTATTTGTAATGAAATTACAATTTGTAATCTCAGTTATTTATGTGTTACAAGTATTCTCTTACTATAATTATCTACACATTTAAGCTCTTTGTAACCTTAAAATTATTTTTAGCTATAAATATATTTTTATAGGCTAATATTGTTATACTAATATAGTGATTATAAAGGAGGATGGGTAAAAATGTATAGCACTTATTCCAATTACATTTCATTGGTAAGATTTTTATATGAATAACTGTTACTATTGTGGCTTATCTTAAACTGTGTCATTTTTATTTAAGAATAATGTAATTATTAGCAATAATAAGCAAGAATGACCTTATGTTTATAATAATAAGGTGCCTTTTACTTTGTAATTAAGCAGTAAAAATCTATACTACATGTCATAATAATAAGCTCGAATAATCTTATGTACAAGAATAAGGTAGGTAAGGTTTACACACAAAGGTTTAAGATTAGCCTCCGTAAAAATTATCAATACACATAAAAAGAGCTTTCCAATGATATTTAGCTGGTCATATAGGAGGTCCATAATTATCTATCCTCCCTTAATGTTAGGCTAATGAAATTACTATTTAACGACCACTGGTGCGAACTGATGTTAAGCATTGAAAGTTTTATAGAGGTTAGATACAGTCAAGTTGTTTGGAGGTTGTTAATGTAATATTAGTGATAATCATTATTATTTTGGATTTACAAACATAGTTCTACGGTTATTCTTTTTACATATATTTGTCTGGTCATTTAATCTACGATGAGTTCGGTGATGCACTATGCATAGTCTATTTTAATTTAGGTGGTTAAATGAAACTTTAATACTATTTATTTTATTATTCCTATCAAATAGTTACTCTTGTGATGATTAGTAAAAGATGCACAATGTGGTGTGCAAGGGGGGGGGGGGCGGGGGGGCTGGGGGGTGTAAGTGATACATTCTGATTTTTTTTATTCTCAAACATACATTAAAAGTTATAATAACTGTACTTTTTTACAGCTTTATATTATGTTTATTGCTGATTTTATAGAAAGTTTGATTTTCTATAAATCCAAAATCCAAATCAATTTGGTGTACATTTAATCTCCTAAAGAAATAGACTATATCAGGCCTTATTATTTGTGCTAAAAAAAATCTCTCTATTTTTTATATTATGGTTAATGTTTTAAGTTGTACATATTTTGTAGTGTGTAAGGTGGTTGGTTGTTTTAATTTAAATCAAGATGATAATATATTGTTTAGCCATGTTGACAGTAGAAACTCGATTTTATGGACAATTTGTTTATCCAGGTTATTTGGATAATTTAATATTCAGCTGGCCAATACCCATACACAGTGGTGTGCACTACACTACGTGCACAAAAGCACTGCTTACCCTAAAATTGATATATAACTCTTGTAGGAGGAGGATTATTGCCATTTATGCGATTCTCCTGCTGTATGCATACCCTGGTAAGAATCCCAGTACATTCCACTGCCCATACACTAAGAAAACACTAATGAAAAAACAGTAGGTTTTGAAATATGACTTAATATACTAAAAATACTTATAAAAACGAGTAGCTCAACTTACTTTATTTTAAAATCAATAATTGCAGGAACGATTATGATGGTGGTACAGGAATTGGAATTATTTTTCAATACCTTTTATAAAAGTAATCATGCCGTTGTGATATTACACATTAATGAGGATAGAGAAAAATTTTGTTTTATAACTTTTTGTTTTTTACTTTTTGTACAAATTCAGTATGTTTTTGCGGTGTAAGCAAAAAAAAAACCATATTACTTCGAGAGTACTTTGTACGTTAAATGGGGGCAAGATTTCAGCTGTAATTTGTATAAAGACAGTTTCACCCGTTTTCACTAAACCTAGGAAAATAACCTTAAATACGAAAAATGGAAAATATGATATACAAACACAAAAACTGCACTTTGTGGCCAGCACCATACACAAGTTAGGTTATATGAGTTGCCTAGTGAAAATTGATTGGTGAAAATCTTATTTGATTAGACGTTACTTACGTAAGCATTGCCTTGTCCGTCGTTAGTGAAAACGGGCATTAGTCAGTGATTAGTGATTTTCAGACATGCATGCAAGACATCCTCAGTTGAGTCTTAACGTGACAATGTCAAAAAAAATCGAAATTCAAAATTCATTTATTTCAAGTATGCCTACTTTATAAGCACTTTTGAAACGTCAACTGTTTGTAGTGACTCTACCACTGTTCGGAAATCAGATTCTACGGAGAAGAGCCGGCAAGAAACTCAGTTGTTGCTCTTTTCCAACATCAACATTTACAATAATTTTTCTATTTTGCGGGAGATGAGAGCGAAGCTTGCTGCTTCCAATCTACCATTACGAAATTGATCAAATGTTTAGTAACCTTGCTGTATTATATGTGTTTTTACACATTTTTTTAATGTATGCAACCTGATGTATCCAGAATTACCTTAGGAATCATGTTGTAAAAGCGTATACTCTGCCGCACGAAGGAGTTCTGCACCTTTCGCGGACGATATGCAGATATCACTAATTTATGTCCGTTTCTGGTAATTCGATTGTTAATATCAGCTTTGTTTATAAAGAGTAATATTTTGTCTCACAAAGACTTATATTATTATAAATATATTGCGAAGCGACTGTAAGTATACCTATTTGTTTAAATTTTTCACGAAGCTATTCGCGTGATCCAAGTTTTGATCACACAGCTCTTTTCTGTCGTATAAATAATGGTCCAGATAATCGGTTTTCTACTGTATGTGGCACTATAATTAAGTTGCTGTGCTTTACGCGCGGTATTTTGATTATGTAGCCTTGCTAATGTGATTACACAGAACAAATTGTTTTTGTTTCTAATTTATTTGTATAATACAGTTAGGGCATTTTTTTTTTCATTTACACAATGGATGTTGTTTAATAGCGTCGGTCGGTTATCTTTATATTGAAACATTTCAATCGAGGGTAAATTATTTACAAATAAGTCTTAGACTCTGCTCTTATACTTGAAACTTAAAACTATTTTTTTTTTAAAGACGAGTCTCCTTTTGATTGAACATTGTAACGTTGAAATGGAAACACTTCACTAAAAAAAATTGTTTTATTGATTATTTGATAAAACAAATAAGGCTATAAAACAAATTAAATTATAAAAAAAAAAATATCAACTTACATTTTTAAATGAATATAAATTTCACAGTGTTGCAATGTTATACTAACTGTTTATTATTGTTTTATACGACTAGGTAGACTAGTCAGTAACGCATTTTTTCAGTAATACAGAGGTAACCAAACGGTTTTATTAGATGAGATTTATTTCGATGAACTAATAGTAAAAATCAAATTATATTTTTACAAAATTCGCTTAAAGGCCTTTGCTATTCATATGAAATTACACAAAGTAGTCCTTTAAGCTAAATTGATCCCAAAATCAAGTATGAATGGACGTTATGTTTATATTTATATGTCTATGAAAGCATTATGAAATGACTTATGTATGCCTGTGATTAAATTCTGTTTCTAAGGCTAGACATTCTGCCTAGATACCATTACCGCCTTTCTTGCGATTAAGTACCCTATTAACTAATACAGTCGCGCGTTTTAATCAAAGCAATAGATTTGCTAAATCGCGAATTGCTGAATAGCTTGTGCGATGAAAATAACTAACCATATCTCTGAATGTTATAGCGGGGCTTGAAACCGGTTGTCAGTTAAATACATTTTAAGAAGAAAACCTATAATAGTAAAAAAAAATTGCTTCAACCAATTCTCAAATAAAATTCAGTAACTGTTTTGACTGGGTAGAATGACCTCTCGTGTTCGATCTCGCTCGGCAGGGAGCGGCCGTGCATGCATAAAAGTTGCATTGCCGCCGTGCACACTTACTGAGCGGTTTCGTAAAGCGTTTCCAGATCATTTTGTACCAGTTTCAAGCTCTAGCAATAAGTGGATAAAGGTCCTTAGACACAGAATAGAGCAGTTTTAGACAATTCTGATAGTGAAATATATATAATATATGTTGATTATTATAAAAGTATTATGATATAAACGGTTTAAGTATTGTACTTTCACTTGATTATTTCCATTGCACAAATAAAAATGCACCTATACGAATTGTAGATAGTATATAATAATAAACGCAAAACTATAATAATACGGCATTTGTTATTGGCAATGTGTGACTCGGACAAGTTTTTTTTTTTTATATATTAAATGATTAATTTTTTACACATAATCGTAGGGATTATGTGTAAAAATTTTTTTTTTTATAAAAGTTATCTTAAGAATTATGAAATACCTTCATTGTTATTATATGCAACAAGTGACTTTGTGAAAGCCTACTTGCAAGGTAGTGTGTTTTAATTAGATGTCTGATATTTTCTAATTTTGTCTCAGGTTTGGTCTGATGGGACACTGCAATCGTCACAGCATCTAAAGCACAGCTGATAAAAAATTGAGGTTCTGTACTATGTGACTAGGGATAACCTTTAATAACCATATCCCTAAGGATATATATATACGGATATATATATAGGTTATCTATATACGGATATATTATATATCCCTATTACGGTTAAGACGGCGTAATTGAGCTCAAGGTCAGGAAAAGAAAGAGATCATCTCTGTCTGGCTACATCTGGGCCCGCGAAATCATATGTGACCGCTTCGGATGACGTAAGAAAAAGGGAATGTCGTTTTCGCGGGCTGTTGAAGTTATAGGTGCGTCACTAAGTCTTGAGAGGATAACATTCAAATATAGAGATATATCTCTGAAAGACTGAGGATTGGATCTTTCTATCAAGATCCAATCCTCAGAGTCAGGAAGGACTTTATTAAGCCTATTTGAGCAAGGACCTAAGATCGGATGTATGTGAGGTAGCCGCAACCACTTTTTGGTTGCGTTGTCGTAAAGAGGTTTCCAGATCAACGCTTTACCAATAATACCTCTTATTATGATACGAGGTAGGTTGTAGAGCGATCTCTCGACATGAGAGCACAGTAGTTCGCTAACCTAACTGACACTATTATTTATTGATGCTTTCCTAACCTAACAGGCACTGCTGATTTCATGCGGCAATTCTGTCCAACAATATACTTAGGTTCTTACTATGAAGGTTTTTTTTTTTGGTTTTTGAACCTTGTCTCGTGTCTCGATCACGCGTTGCCATACCATTAGAATTTCAAGATATTTCGTCATATAAATGTTACACCGCAGAATTCCATTTATGTACTTAATTAAATAGTAAAGAAATAGTTGTCAATAGTCAATAATGTAATAGGTATATAGACTTAGATAATTTCATTGCTTTTTCTTTTCCGTGTGTTTACTCATCTATGATGACACAAAACATTAAAATCAATTTTGGGATCAAAATTATATCACCTGTTAAACAAGATTGGCAATCAAAAGTAATTAGGTATCGGTCTTATCCACTTGAATAAATGTGTGCGTTAATAAAATGTGTGTACACATAAATAACATTGCTAACAAAATCGAATCCGCCTATTAATAGCCTTTAAATTAAATATGGATCATTATCACGATTTATGGATACAGATCGTATAGCGTCCCTTATTTATAAGGGGCACCATTCTTATTATATGCGGATCGGTGAACTTCATTTCGGTATTATTTAATGATAATCAAATAACGGCTTTCATAAGACTGCTGATTGTCTTATCGGCTGAGCTTATACTACTCCAATCTGCTTTAAGTGTTTACGCATCGTACTTACTGGCTAGCTCAGTCTCTTTCTGCTAGCTTATTCTTCATTATAACTGCTAGAGCCAGAGCATCCAGGGACTTTTAGGCCGATTTTTAAGCAATGTCGATCGATAAACCCAATCAGCATAAATCTGCAGATACTAATTATAATTATACTGAATATGATTATCTTTGTCACGATTGTTGGTTTCTTACAACCAGATTATTCCGATTCATGCTGATCCGCATAATTGTATTATTCCCATAAAATTTGGGTGACTGAAAATGCTATAGATTTTACCCAAGATGAAGTCCGAAGGTGAGAAAGACTTGAGCGGCGGTGCATCGTCCTCTGACATAAAAATATAAGATAGTTTAAAATAGTCACATAATGGTGCTAATACGTCGTGTTGTATTTAAATCTCTAACATTTCTCTAAAATATATTAATCTCCTTTCAACGACGTACGTTCGTAATGTTTAATTTAAGAGATCTGTGTACAGAGTACTCTGTAAACATACTTACCAAAAACAAGTAGTTTTTGGTAAGTAAGTATGTTTACAAAGTATCCTGTGGCTATACATTTTGTTCCATAGGTTTCCACGGGGAAAATACAGTGGTGCTAATTATGATGTACACAAAGCTCTAAGCTAAAATTACAGATTAAAATTAGAGGTATCCTCTTCTACGGGAAAACTTAAAAAAAAAACACTACTTTTACTTCAAGAAAGTTATATCTAGAGATTTGTGTATAACATAGTTACGACTACGAATTATGACCTTTTACATTCGATTGTTTTTATAGAACTGTGTACAGCTGAATTACCACCATTATAGGGCTCTTTATTTTCTAATTGCGTTATTTATTAATTGAAATTAAAGTTGTTTTCTTTAAAATATTATTTATAATCTATAATAGGTCAAGTGGATAATGATTGATCAAAATTCATTACATAATAGTTACGATAACTTTATTATACTGAGCAGCTTTACTATTTATATGTAGATTTTTGTTTTAAGATGCCATTTGTTGTAATTTATGTTTTATTAATAAATTAAATTTGATCAAAAATGTTATTTCATTTTCAAAATAATTTAAGAACTTTTAATGATTAAAAAGAAAGCGGAAATTATTCGGAAAACTGTTTTTATATGCTCTAGCAATTCTTCCATCGAGGGATAAAAACCTGTCCATTACCGCCATACTCAAAAATTATTCAAACATTTTGGAGGAATACATTGTGTCAAAAGTGATTTTACACACTGACATTTGAGAGGTACTTCATACTATGGAGGGTAGAGGTAAGGAGAGTCATCTTATGTGGGATAAAAGTTGAAAAAGTGTCCAGTTTTTGCGCTAAATAACAGTTCAAAAATCCTCCACAATGGCGCTGGTGGATGCACAGGGTATGGTATGAATGTAACAATCGTAGATGAATTGAAGTATGCCGAGTTAAAAAATTTAATGTCATTATCGACTAAAGTAGTTAATTATTGAGAATTTCAACAACTTACGTTGTACAAAATATTGTGGTAAATATAACCTTACTTCCTTGTATCTCCATACTTCCTTGTTTATTTTTCAAGCCTACTCTAACAATATTTATATTTGGCGCTTCTTTGAAGAGTTACCCTGATGCAAATGTGGCGCCATCCTAATTTAATACATTTTGACGACACTTTTTTATATACACAGATGACTCTCCTTACCTCTACCCTCCATACTTCATACTTACTATACCTTCATAACTATTCCGTTAGGTTACGTTTGAGGGGATATGTACCTACACAGTACACTATTATACAGGTAAATAGGTTAGTTAGCACTTGGCAGTATAGAATACCTTTTCTTTTTAAAGCACGAAATGCTTATCTGCTCTAAAAGTTTCATCAATTCTCTGTGCCCATGCACATGGGTCAAATAATGTCCAAATAATAATTAATACGTGTAACATGAATTTCCGTGTTGCCATGCTTTGGAAGGTGGATAGAATAAATTTTAACCATTGTCGAAGGATATAAACAGTGGATTCAGTTTTGTCTCCTGTCTATGCAATCCTTGCCAATAGTCGTACCAAGTTCTAATCCTACATTACTCGTGTCCTTACTTCTAGTAAACTTTACGCTTAGTTGGAGCGGAAATGGGAATATTATTCATATATTTCACACAGTTAATTTAAATATTCAAAAGAAAACATACACAAACCTCAGGATATTCATTATTTAGTTGTCTTACTTCCGTTGTGGGTAAAAAATCTCGACCAAGATTGACCTTAAATATCAATTAGCATTTACGACTAGCCCTGGAAACGGCCCCGATCGTTTGGGGTCAAACGCAATGAGAAGATTAGACTGTGGCCGTAGACGGTCGTAGCCACCAATCTTACACCAAGTGATATTTATGTACCTACTACATAATACTACGCTTTTGCTCGTGACTTCGCGACTGTTCGACTTATTACCTGACTTATGCCGCGTATGCATTGCTCGTGACCATTTTTTCTTTTCGTAATACCGGGACGTGTGCTTCTTTATACACATAAAAATGGGTGCAGACGGCCGATTGGCGCAGTGGGCAGCAACCCTGCTTTTTGAGTCCAAGGCCGTGGGTTCGATTCCTACAACTGGAAAATGTTTGTGTGATGAACATGAATGTTTTTCAGTGTCTATGTGTTTATCTGTATATTATAATATACAGTGTTTATGTATATTATTCATAAAAATATTCACCAGTCCTCTTAGTACCCATAACACAAGCTACGCTTATTTTGAGGCTAGATGGCGATTGTATTTTGCAGAAACATTTGTTTCAACAAAAACAGTTGTTCCTGAGTTTAGTACTATAAATAATGTTTCGCTAAAGCTACAAAATCACGGAACTGAAATAACCTATACGATTCCAATTATTATAAAATGTACTCGTAAATATTAGTATTTTTAAGAAGTTTTATTCAAAAACGAAGAACACAGGAAGAGATTAGAAGACTTCAAAGATCTATTTTTGATCTAGATTGTTTTGCATTCGAAAAAGAACCAGGTCTTAAAAAAATATGTAACGTACTTGATTAATGCATTATCGTCTGGGTTGTTTGAGAAAGCAGGAAGTTTTTATTCTCGCTGGGGACAACGAGATGGACAGCCAGAAAGTGGGGCTGTCTCGCCGAAAGCCGGACGTATGGTCACGCGTTACGTACCTATGTAACATAACATAACACGACCTACGTGGGATTGCATTGTATAGGTACCTATCCACTATTAGCCTATTGACGTTCTGCAGATGCGCACACTACACAGGCCTCTTCCTTCAGAGGGATTGGTTCTAAAACCCTCTCTCCAGGAGGAAAGCAGCATACTGCTCCAACGAACGGCCAATTTCTTCACCCCGGTCGCGGTACAGAAATTTTTTAGATGACATGGAAATCGAAATCTGTGTTTATTATTCACATCTCTTGTTGGATGTTGCTCAGTTTATTAAGAATCCAGAAGATGGAAATGCACCAGGCGACCATAACGCCAGTAGATGTACTTTTTTCTATTTCCTATCTACGTATCTATAAGTACGTATTAGTAACACCCAAAACAACTCTCCCACGGTCGTAATAAGCCACACTAATGACAAAGACAAAATTACTCGACTAACTACTTATCTTGTTTGCGACCGTTTTATAAGGATTTGTTCTAAGAACTCGAGTTCACTGTTATGCATACCTACTACCTGTTCTGTTAAATTAAACGGAAGTTATTAAAACGTGCGGATATTAAATTTTGGCTAACTAGCTATCGCTGAGTCAAAGGACGTTAGCGAGAAAATAAGTGTGGGAAGTTTTGTTTCAAAAATAAATGAATACGTGATAGCTTTAAAGATTTTAAAATAATCTAGATAAGTAGGTACTTCAGTAAACTTCAATCTGTTTGGTGGCACTCAACTAAGCGCTAGCTTGCAGACCACTTTTTTTGAAGTCTAAAAAGTTTGGGGGACTAGGATTTTTATTTACGTATCTCATCCACATTAGATAATCTAATCGAATAACCTTAATATTCTTCTTGTTTAATAAGTATGTGTTCGTCTAACGGAGAACCTATAGAAGCGACTAAACTGCTGAAATAGCGACTCCGCCCTGGAAACCTTACCTCATCTTTTGTAGATTGTGTATAGACGACAAATCGCAAGACGCTTTTGGACATAGTTGGCAGTTGGCACAATGATGTCAACATGTTCAGGTTTCCTCACGATGTTTTCCTGTACCGCTAAAGCAAGTGATATTCAGTTGTGTAAATTTAAGAAGCATTTTACGCCTAGGTACCTATTTAATTAACTTTTCAGAGTTACATAACTACCTACTCTGAAAAGTCATTTTTAATTTGAACAATCTAAATATCACTTGTGAAGGAAAACATCGTGAGGAAATCTGCGTGCATTTGAGTTGTCCATAATGATCTCAAGGGCGTGTGGAGTCTACAAATCTGCACCTGGCCAGCGTGGTGGACTACGGGCCTAAACCCTTCATATTATATTATGCATTGTCGTATTAGGATAACTTTTTCCTGTAATGACAAAAATGTAAAAATATGAAAAAAAATATTGATGATGACGATGATAAACCTATCTAGAAATAAAACAGACCATGAGCATACTGCTCACGGTCTTTCTATTTATTTTAATTACAAAACTATTTAAGTGCTACACAACTTTCTCCTTATTGTATATAGATAACGTCAATCTCTAAGTAATTCATGTGTAAACTTAAATGAGAGTACATTTAATTGATATCATGTGATACTAATACATTTAGGTAATATTGTACATCTACCTATGAATTACTAGTGACAAAAAACTAAGGTAATTGTAGCTTATTCGACTCTACGAGTACGTAGGTAACGTACTTGCCTTGTGTCTAATTTACAAGCAAATATTTATATTTCGCTTGATACTAGAAATAAAACTATAAATTATAGCCTACGATAATGTTGTCGAATAAATAATCTAATGTACCTACCTACCGCACTACTCTAAGGGCATGTTTGATTAATTTCTGATAAGTGATGGAAAGCATTTTTTTAACTACTTTATTGCGTAATACAGGACAAAAAAATTAAAAACAGTTAAATAAATAAATAAATAAATAAATATACTACGACAATACACACAACGCCATCTAGCCCCAAAGTAAGCGTAGCTTGTGTTATGGGTACTAAGATAGCTGATGAATATAGTTAGTTTAGTTACCCTGGAAGAACTTTTCCAGGTTACTAAACGAAGGGAATATCCATGATAGACGGGAAATCGCAATTACAACAAAGCAATACATAAAACACCTATTATTTAGGTAGCCTATTCTTTTGTCTTTAAATAAGAAAGAAAGAAAGTGACCAAAACTTACGTTTAGGCACTTGTCAAAAGGTGGAGAAACATGCCCTAACAATAATATATAAATGACCAACTGTTTGCCGTGTGTGTTTGCTTTTTTTTAGTAAAATTGGAATTTTTTAGTAAAATTTCAATTAAAATGAAAGGTTTATTGCTACATAATTTCATCAAGTTAGCTGCTGACCTGTGCGTACATGGGTAACAAAGTTTATTATTATGAATCCTGAAGAAACCCTTATATACTTATATGGGAGTATTCCCCAATGCAACAATGTCTCCAGAATGCAACCTATTTGTGCCAAATTTTATCGACATCGGTGCAGAAGTTAGATGAGCCGATCATAGGTAACAGACAAAGAGCTGACGGTCGATTGGCGCAGTGGGCAATGACCCTGCTTTTTGAGTCCAAGGCTATTGGTTCGATTCCTACAACTGGAACTTTTTGTGTGGTGAATATATATGTTTTTCAGTGTCTAGGTAGACCTTCGAACCTAGTTATCAGGACGTGCTCCTCTCATGCCCTGCTATGTTTATAGAAGATGGTTTAACTTAACACCAGATGGGCCACCTGCTTGGACCATCAATTATTACTAAAATTTACTAAAAAAAGATAATTTTGTAAATTAGGCGTTGATGACGGTATGTCCATCCATGTCTGTAGCTATGAGTGTCATGTCCTATAACCGTTTATCATTTATCTGTATCTGCTTAAATTACCTCAATTACGACATAGTTTGTCACTTTTAAAACCAAATGCGACTAGGAATAAGATGATGTGACTTCTTTTGACTTATGAAAACACTTGTAACAACAGAAGTTTTTTTTTTATTCCACTACAAGTTAGCCATTGACTTGACTGCAATCTAGCCTAAAAGACCATGCAGTCTAAGATAAGGGTAAAAAGTTAGAGGTCTGGCCTTTATTTGCAATACTCCTAATCGGATTCCACGGACGTAACGGAACGCTATGCTTGGCGGAACGTCTTTTGCAACTAGAGCTTCCCACAATACAATAACTTTACTTCTGGGTGTTTATATGTATATAAGTATTTATGTATATTACTCATAAAAATATTCATCAGTCATCTTAGTAGGTAATAGGTACCCATAACACAAGCTGCGCTTACTTTGGGGCTAGATGGCGATGTGTGTTTATTTTTATTTATTTACATACTTCGACTTCGACTTGCACAGATTAAATTGAAATAAAAAAAAGGAAAATTGTTTCATTGAGCAATGAGAGTAATTGAATGGACACTGCGAACGGAAGCGGGTGATTGCGAGCAAATAATATGACGCGTGAAGTTTTCTTGTTTACCACTTGTTAGTATTATGCTGGTACTTTATAGTATCTGTTCGGTACCAGTGTGTGATAATATGTACCATGTTTAAGTTATTTATTCTATAGTAGCTGTTGTCCACGAAATTGTATATTTTTTTACTTTAATGCACAACCAAAAAAACGGTTTACAAAAGATTAATTTAATTTTTTACCAGCCATCCTCCGGATGACGAGAAAAACGAGTTAGGGTGTGACCGAAAAATAATATTATATCTCTTTTTATGGTATTTTAAATTCTCTTGGGAACCGTTTGTTTTCCCGGGATAAAAGTATCCTATGGCTCCTCGAACACGGTCAAATATATAATTAAAATATATAATAAACAATATTGATAATATTGTCATTATTTTTCATGGATAGCGAGCAATATTATTGACAATATTCAGATTATTGTATAATATTAACGTATGTGGGTGCTACGCTCGTCGCTAGGATTCAATTCTATGCAAAAATTCAAAGTTTAAGCTGTCCATTACAGTCGTAAATGGGTGACAAATGGTTATTTTTAAGTTTAAGTTCTGGTCATTCCCAGTCCGTTATGTATGCGTTATTTTTCGATTTGTTTTACGCATATAGAGCAACCATATATTCCAACGAGCGTTAAAAAAAGGGAGAAGAGATATAAATATTAACCTAACGGTTGCCCGCGACTTCGTCTGCGTTTAATTTTTTTACTGCCCCATTCAAGCTTTAATCCCTCGTGCTTGACCCTTAATAATTAAAAAATATTATTCTAAAAGCAGATTTTAATACTCTAACTTAAAAAATAAAAACTGTCGTAATCATCTAAGCCTATATTTTCACCCTTTTAGTAAAACCCTTTCTTAGCGTGTATTAACAACCTCATAGCAACCTAACTTCTGAATTTGAATGTGGGACTATCTTTAGTGGCGTGAACTTCATACTAAAAGCACTGTCTACCCAAAGATTTGTTAACACTCTGATTATTATTGGAAAAGGATTTCTCCAATTTGATATTTATCCTTGAATAGCGTATGCGTTGAACTTCCTATTCACACTCTATAAGAAAAACTGTTTAAAAAGTAGATAATTTTTTTTTATCACCCGAGCCCTATCTATCTACTAAAAACGTTTAGATAGTGTTAAATCGGAAAGATCTTTAAACAAGGGCGAAATTCAAAGTCACTCAATATAAGGTAGTTTAAACTATTTTAACTGATCAAGTGCGTACCAAAACACGCAAAAAGTAGGGTTCCGTATGTCAACCATTATGAGCAATTTTTAGAAACAAAAGCTTTTTTCTCCATAAAGTTTATTCCAAGTAGAGGACAGAGCAACAACTCTCATTCTTCGACGTACCCGTCATATTATTGTCTATAGCTATGATATATTATTATCTATTATATATTATTATTGTCTATAGCTATGATATAGTAAGCTAGTCACTCTTGGTACTTTATAGTCTAGATTCTTTGTTTCTAACTTCGTAATAATTTCCAGAATTAGGTAATCAGTTCCTTAGGAACATTTTTAGCAGGCATATACCCCGTATATGCTTTTGGTGACGGCAGATCAGAATCCAGTTATTAGGTACCACTCGTCCTCTTCATACGAGGCGACTAATCGAATTAATCGGAGAGCGGGCTACAGCGTCCTCTGTGCTAGTATTACCATCTACTGAAATCAGATCGATTAGAAACCAGTCCTAGTATGGTCAAACCCTTCCGTCGTGAGAGGATTTTAGCTCAGCAGTTGACTGTTATAGGCTGTTCGACGATTACGATGATACTCCGCTTTTATTACTATTAAAAAAATCTAGAGTGTATACCTAATACCTGATATCGTGACCCATAGCCGAACATGCTACAGCGGCCTAACTGCGGCCAACGAAAAGTGTTACAGAGATAAAGATAGTATGTGTGACCCTGTGTTATTGTTTCTTTACCGTAATTACCTAACAGCTAACTTGTAATAAAATACAAAGCCAATCATACTGATAAATAATATGTAGTTTACAAAAATATAATTTCGTTGAATATTTTTTTATTGTACGAATCATTATAGTAAAATAAATAACCGTATTTAAATGCTGTATTAATTTAATTGTTATAATATAATTTTACTTAGTGATATAACAAATAATCATCATACTACATCATTCAGTCAAAAAATATTCGTAAACAGATTTTTCTTTGAATTCCTGTCAAGCACCTTTGTTTTCCAGTTCATTCTTGCAATTTCTTTGATTCCACTGTCGCAGCTTTTAAAGGTCTACATTTCTTTTTTATTCCAATTGGACCGCATTATTCCATTGCCATCATCTCTTCTCAGAATATCACAGTCAAAGTCAAACATCTCATTATTAAAATAGATGGCACTTTTTGTGCGTATGTGGCGGTAATTACATTCGTTAACTTAAAACTATATGTACGAGTTACATGGCTTGGCAGTCAATCTATGCTGGTTTGTTATTTGACTACAGAACTCTATAAAAAGTACATATACGATGTATGTTTGTAGAGATAATTCATCATCATTATAGGTCAGTCTGGCGACTTGGTACAGGATGTATAGGTCGCTATTATTTTGTCAAGCACTTTGTAGTTTGAACAGCCGCGAGCCACTGTCCTCTGCTGTACACTGTAGCGTACGACGCGCGCGACGCACGTTCCCAAAACGTTTTACTCTAAACTCTATACTAACTTTGAATGTACAAGGTGATTTTTTATTGTCTTTTATCGGCAGCCCCATCTATCTAGGCCTTGATTCTCCGTGGTATTAAAATCCTAACTTTACACGAACTCCATTTTGTGACATATATTTTGGCATTTCATCAACTTTTATAAGGGTTAAATTTTGATTAATAGATTCATATTAAATAAGGAATCAAACCGAGTTCAGAAGCTCCCACATCAAAGTAGTAAGTAGTGATAAAAAATAAAAGCACATTTGAGTATTTATACGTAAATTTTGTCACTAAAGTGAATGACCATAACAGTAGATACAGTGTCACGTTTACTCGCTCAAGGGTTTTTTAATGCACTAAATGAATAATTAAATTCTGTACTCATTGTATTTTCTCTATGTATCTATATATTTTTATCTATATTTTACCAAAATCGTATAAACTTTAATAAACCGCCGTAGTTAGACGAAAAAAAATCACTTTAGTATAAATAACAGCTTTATTGCTATAATAAATATAACGGAAAGACCACTGTAAAAATATTCGTGTAAAGTGTTCTAAAGTCTTAAATAACGACTGAGGAATGAGAAAAGCAGACGTGGATGCAAGAATCCGAGACCCGTGCAGTAGCCATGCCTTTGTTCTAACACTGTGGAATGATCACGTATTAGTAAGTTTTTTTTTTTTACTATTTATCATTTGTTTCATTTCTAAATATCACGTGTAAATAGAACCTTGCGCATGTCTGTAATGCTGTGTTATATTTTTTTCATCGTTCTGTTTTCAAAACTTGAAACTAATGTTCTTGATAAACTTTTAGTGCCTGGAGAAGCGTTTCTTTGTAAAGTGTTTTGAAAACATCTATGAATTCACTTAGATACTTTATATGTTCATGATAGTCCAAATGTGTTTTATCTCGGCAAAAATATTGTAAGGTGTTCTGAGATACTGAAAAATACGGGGTAAAACTAAAGTGCTTTTTTGTATGACCTTTTTGATTGCATAGGACAGCGGCGGGTTTGGGTTAGCTTGTTTCAAATAAGGCATAAGTAGACACTTTATTGTTACTGTATAACCTTAAATATTATTCATCACTATCAACCCATTATCGACCTACTAAAGGGCGTTCACTGGTCAATGGCTGCCGGTATGCCTTCCCGGACTACGCTTTGAAAATACTCAGGAGGGTAGCTAATGACTCAACTATACAGTTCCTACAGCATTTGTATGTATGTGTTAGTTAGTTAGTTGTTAAGAGTATCTTTAAGTTATTTAAAAAAACTGGTATTAACAGGTACAAAGCTAATAAAAAAAAATAACTTCAAGGCCCTGGGCTAGTCTCAGAATTCAGATTGAGAAGGGTTGACGCCATAGTTCACGCTGGCAACAAGACATGCAGGTTTCCTCACGATGTTTAACTTCACCGTTAAAGTCATTTAAATATCAATTACTTTATTGATGAACCTAAACATCGTTTTTTTAAAATATTGCTTAGATGACGCAACTTCGGAAAAATGGAGTTGCGTGCCGGCGATCTCGTACTCCGATCGGCGTAATCCGTCTCCTTAACCTATTGACCTGAAGTCCAGAACACTAAGCTACCCCTGCTTTTTGATTAATTAAAAAAATTAAAATGGCATTATTTGATGTTGTTTTAAAAAAAGTCCACATTAAAATCATAGAGTATCGTATAGTCGTGACTGTTTGCATTCATGTTTGTAGGAAGTAGGTAGGTATAACAATAATATATGTTTGAATTCAAGTCCATCACCACATCAACCTTTTACCGACACACTATAACAATGTATAGGTCTCCTCCCACAATGAGAAGGGTTTAAGCCGTAATTCAATTTAAATATTGACAAAAACGACAATTTTGTTGATTATTCATTTAAATTAAAAATTACAGTGATTCAATACATTGATTTAGGTACGTTCCAAGACGCCAACGACGACCAACTTGAAATAAAATGTTTTTTTAAATGTTTATTCCGAAATTATACGCGGGAAAAGTCACGGGTAACTGCCCAGTAAGCAATTGAGTTTGTAAACAAAATAATCACAGATCAAACGGGAATGAGTCTTCAACTTGGTGGCCAATCTACTTATTGATGACATAGAACTCTGTCATGCAAATTGATTGATTTGTATTTATTGTTGTCGGATTGTATATATGGTATAGATTTTAATGTTTAGATCAAGCTGACCGCATAATGCCAACGACGTGGATGCCTAAAAGCCACAAAAGTGGAAAAGTAAATAGCATGATTAGAGTGTAAAAGTGTACAATATTGGAAATACCTTAATTTTTTTAGTAGTATTGATGAGTTTATCATGCATAATATAGTAAAAAGTGTTTTTATGGGTCCTGAAAACTTCACTGATTTGACTTGGCCGGTATTGCTATAGAAAACCTATAGTTACAACGGATAAAAGGAAAAGTTTTTCCATATTTTGTCACAGCAGAATTCGTCCATCGTCTAATGTATTTTTCTACGAGATTATGCTACTGAAAAATACTAAGGCTATTACCAGGTATACTGTATAGCCAGATATTTTTATCTTTTTACGTACCTTACTTATGGTAATTGTTAAACCTGGACCCGTGCCCTGTAGTTACCCTGTAATGGGTTCATAAGGTGATGCCTTTTCTTATCTATAACGATTGTATTTTTCTTTTACTGACATCATCACGTTATGGCGCTCACACCAGGTTGCTATGCCTGGTAACGCAGTGAAAAAGTTAAGTACGTTTTTTTAATACTCATAAATAACGCGGACAATGCGATCCTTACCATAACACAATATTACAAATTATTTCGAGATTACAAAATATTTAGTTTTATTTCTTCCAAAAAAAAAACAAATGTAGTTAAATCCAGGCACCTGTGATTTATTTACATGTCAATGATTAAAAAAAAAAACAACAAACGCGCT
This sequence comes from Pararge aegeria, assembly GCF_905163445.1. Classification (NCBI taxonomy): domain Eukaryota; kingdom Metazoa; phylum Arthropoda; class Insecta; order Lepidoptera; family Nymphalidae; genus Pararge; species Pararge aegeria. The sequence continues at coordinate 11,752,522 of NC_053199.1, read as the reverse complement.
TGTACAAACTACAACGTCGGTCATTTGACGGTCAAGTGTTTAGGCGGCCTTACTATTAAATATGTAAGTTTTTACGAGCAATCATAGCACTCTGTGAACTACATAGTACGTACATGCCATTAAATTGAACTACGACACATCGTGGTGCCTCCATAATGTCACATAAGAGACGGGTGTACTCGTAGGATCACCATTTGCAATGACCGCAAAACGAGATGTTATTTGTGAAAACTGCGTAATGCAATCAAAAGTATATGGTGTACATTCTTTTCATTCATTTTTTATAGTTTTAATTGATGAACCAAGGAGATTGTTTACATGATGGACAGAGGAAAACTATCGTTTGTAAACAGAGCAATACTTTGCAGAACAAGCAAGCAACACGTCAAGTGCTGTGTCCATAAACCAGAGGTGTAGGTGTTAATTCTCATGTGCCTGTAACTATACCGGACAGTAGAACCGGACGGCTAGAGAAACAAACATTGCTTTTATAAATTTAACAATTTTTGATCCATAAACCAATAACCTTTCCAAAACTGAATTATATATAAACGATAACATCAACCTCATAATAAATACAGAGATGAAGCAAATCGATGAAATCAAAAAGAGTATATCATATAAAAGTGTCATAATAATTTTCCTAAACGCGGCAATTTTAATGTGAAATATATCCGTCACATATTTATTGATGAAAGAGTCATATATAATTATTTACACTCATTTTTATTTTATAAAGTCAACATTAGGATGCTGAACGATTATTGTAAGAGGTTTATGTAGGATTTGTGTGGTGATCCTAAAAAATTAAAAAAGACATATTAAGTAGTTTATCTTGCTCTAGAGACATCCCTTGCATTTTTTTAAATATTTTTATTATTATGCAACAACTATTCTTTTTTCGCGCTATTTTAAAAGTCCTTACCCTATGACTGTTTTCAGAAAGCGAGCTATCTCTACGCCAGATTTTAACCTCGATTAATTCGTCATTTATATTTATTTTTTATCACCGTTTTGTTAGTTTCACAATGGGGATGTTTTATTTTTTCGACTATCTGCGTAACTAACAAGTTCCTATCTATTTTAACTAGCTTGGGCGCGGACAAACTTCCTCACTTGTAAGTGCGCCTCTTGCTTTCCAAGGTTGGGAACCCTGGCTAATCTGTTAGGAGAATGGCAGTTATATAAAACCCATTCCCCTAATCGGCTTCTACGCGACATCGTTCTGGAGCACTAAAACGCTTAGCGGCACGTCTTTGTCGTAGGGTCAACTAGCCACGACAGAAGCCTCTCAGTACACCAGACCGGAGAAAATTATAAATGACCAAATTTCCCCTGCCAAAGAAAAGAAAGAAAAGAAATCCACAGCGCACACCGCTGCGCCACGTCAAAAGTACTCGTATGCACGTATTTCGAAGACTTGTAGCCACCATTATCCTAGTAAAACATAAGGATAGTCGACCCTACCTAGACTAGCGATGGCCGAAATCGGTACCGCCAACCGGAACACTTTATACTGTCGTTATTGATAAATTGCCACCGCGTCCATTCTGCCCCATCCAGCGCTACAGTGCAGTCCCGATGGACGTCAAACATCTCAATTCTCAATTACATTGTCACTTTAGATGTAGTGTGAAATTGTACTGTGATGCATCGCGTACATACTAACACTAAACATTACGATAGAGAACGTAAGTATGTATTATTGTTCCAAGATCGTGTTTTAATATTCCATAGAGTAACAATATTTATTTATTTTCTAATAAATAAATATACTACGACAGTACATATATCGCTATCTAGCCCCAAGCTTCTGTTATGGGAACTAAGATGACTGATTAATATTTTCACGATTAATATACATAAATACAATATACAAAAAGAAAATTGGAATTTAAAAAAATCAGTTTTTTTTTATTTTATTAAACGATTTGAACGAACGAAATAAATAAAAAAAAGATTTATTTTAAATATTTGTAGGTCCTATTTTATCATTTTGTGGTTTTTGTATGTCGGTACATAGTTTCTTTGCCTGTTCCCGAAAATCAGCGCTCTTTTAAACTGCGACAAACAATGAATTATACTTGGCTAAGTTTTTGTTTTTTTTTCTATAATTTTCTGTTCTGGTTCTTGTTTGTCAGTATTATAAGTCAGGTAAATTATCCACAAATGTGAATACATATAATTCTTCTGTACATACTTATTTGTCACTTAATTTAAAGGCTTTCCCGATTTTGATTTAATTCATGTTCCCTTGATTATTAAGATTCACAATTGGACCCAATTGTAACCAAATCTAGGTTAGGCTATATTGCAGTTCGCGGATGTGTGCGAAACCAGGCGACTGTCGAGTCCGACGGACCCAATGTTTGTCCGCGTGAATATCCTACGACAAAAAAAACCAACTCAGCTGAGCCCGCAAGCACTTGTTATTTCTCTGTTTATTTTTAAACAAAGAATAAACAAAAAAAAATTGTTTAGAATAGTTACTGAATGACAGCTTGTACATAGATTAACAGGTACACCAGCCTATAATTATTTGCACTACTTTGGTAGCAACAACGGAAATTACTAATATTCATAATAATGGAGTAGGTATAGAAGCGGAAATCCAGTTCAAATTATCAGATCATTTCCGTTTCCTTCCGGTTGCCTGGAGGAGATCGCTTAAAGTGATAAAGACGCCTTTACGCATTTTATATATTATATATTTTTACTGTTTTTGTTATTTCTTTTTTTCACTTTCAATTTGTGCAATAAACACTTTATCTTTCTATCTATCTATAATCTACGGCACACTTGTTGACCCCAATGTTCGTGCGATATTTCCCGCATTGCCGCTCAGATTCGTAAGCTTTCTCTTTGGTTTTAAGGGTTTAAAAAAAAACGGAACCCAGGATGCACTTGCTTTAATCTGTCCGTCCATCCATCCGAATGTTACCACCCTTTACCGCTTGTGGTAATATAAGTTGCAACTTACACCTGTCTCTTAAACCTGTGATAAATTCACATTAAACGTAATAAAAAGATATTAACAAAGCAGATTCATCATCATTGACGAATCAACCCATTACTGGCCCACAACAGAGCACTGGTCTCCTCCCACAATCAGAAGGCCGTAGTCCACCACGCTGGCCTGGTGCGGATTGTTGGGCTCCACACAACTTTGAGAACATTATGTGGAACTCTCTAGTATGCAGGTATCCTCACGATGTTTTCCTTCACCGTTGAAGCAAGTGATATTTTTATTACTTACAACGCACATAACTTAGAAAAGTTAGAGGTGCGTGCTGGGATTCGAACTCGGCCCCCCGATAGGGAAGTCGAGCTCCTGCCCAATGCGCTATCATCGCTTCAATTTAAACCTTATTTGAGCTTTCATACACTAATTAATTATTTAAAATAATCTTTGTTACTTATTTTTAAAGATGTTTTTACTAAGGTAGCTAACTGCCTCATCAAATTCAATTAGCAATTAAGAGTACTTAGTTCTAAATTGCCTCACTTGTGTGGAGTGTTGATTCTATTGGAGGCAATTTTACAATCTCGACCGCTTGTGGAAAATTCATCAGACAAGTCACGTTTTCCTCAAAACATCGTAGTTATACCAGGCAACCATAAAAAAGCAAGAGATTGCCAGGGACTCGTATACAGCCTTATAACATTGGTGTGCACAAAATGTTTACAAACAACTAAGTTCACTCCACTCATACACGCAGCGTACATTAAGCCCAGGACATCCACGTAAAATCAATAGGGGCTGCTCGAAATTGAAAACAAGTTGTACCAGGAGATTATAACTACGAAGTAGTTGGGTAAAATACAGTTCTGAGTTTTAGGGATGTCCCTTATGACAATACGGCCTATAGAATAAATAGATACTTTGGAGGACAAATTTCTAAGGTAACACAGGGGCTCCGGTTGGGGTTCCAAATACATTATCATAATTTGCCTAATTTCTACAGTCTCTAAATATAGACCAGTAAAATTATTAAACATTAATATATTTTCTCCGAGAGAACCCATCGAGGACAAGTGCAATAAAATCCATTCAGTTTTTTACATATCCATAATATATTTCATATATATATTTCGTTTGCAGAAAGGCCCAGCAGATGATATTCGATAAAAATCCAAAAACGGGTTGTCATGAATAAAAATAATCTTTTGCACAAACCATCCCTCGCCATAAGTGAACACAACCGCAGTGAAGGCAGTTTTTCCACGGAAAACCAAACCCAGTTAGGAAGTCAATTTCAACATCAAAACATGAAGTACCAGGCGATCATGGCAAGGGAAGCCGTATTTTAGCTTTGCACGGCGTCGTATACCCCAACCCTTGTATCACACACACTCCCACAAAGCTGCGCAGTGAACTGTGCGCAGAAAAGTTGGCTTGGACGGAAAGATTAGAGACGTAGTCTGTATTGAGCTGCTGTTAACGTAGGTGACAATAGCTTTCTAATACATATGGATTTTATACTTTTGCTAGTTAAAGTTAAAGTTTACCGAACTTTAACTTTTACTTTAAATATAAAAGTTAATAAAGCTTAATATTTATGCAAAAATTAAATTAAGAATGCAAAATGATTTATGACAGGAATCTTATTGGAGAATTATTAGCATGATATTTAATCAATTCAATGCATTATATGGAATGGCTATTTGATCTAGTTCTCTCTCGCCTTTTTACCATAGAACCGCGAGGCACCGTAAGGATCTGTATCCCTACGTGGTCGATATACAGCGGATGCATACGAAGCGCTTCGCATCTTCGTTTCTGATCCGCACCGCGAGGATCTGGAATGCCCTTCCAGCTTCCATTTTCCCCGGTAACTTACCTTATCTTCTAGCCAAGCGCGCTCCACCATAGGCTGCATCATTGCTCGTCTATAAACATAATAAAAAATGGCTTGGAATTCTTGGGTTCAACAATCAATTCCAATCTTGAAATACTTAAGAGATTCCAAAATATCATCCTAAGAGAAATCCTTAATGCACCTTGATTCGCACGGATTGAGAAAATTCACAAATAATTGGAAATACCAACTATCAAAGAGGAAGTCACCATAAACTCCAACCTAGCTTAACACAAAGGTTCCTTACATATACAAATCCAATTCTAGTATGTGTTTGCTTACCGACACAAATACTAAATGACGGAAAAGATGGCACGTACTAGAATCGGACGGAAGATAAACTTGCCGGACCACAATTAACTTAAATGCTGGAATACCCTCACAATTTAATAATAATCAACAAATCATAGCATATAATCTGATTATGGTTTGAAAAGCTGATGGCAGATGGAAATAATTATTAAAAAATATTTAGATATATTGACTTATACTGAGCTATGGCAATAACATTATGGCTACAGGTACAATCCCTGGAGGTTCAAAAGCATCAAGCATGCCATTTATCGGAAGTGCGTTCATTAATCTAGGTCAATTCGTCTTCATCGACGTCGAAACGATTGTGATTGTATAATCGCCATTAAACTGAGTACCTACTACAGTGTGTTTGTATTGTCGGTCTGTGTATGTCTGAGGTACGTCTGACTGTTGTCATTATAAGGAGTTTGAAGTTTTGTATATGAAATGGGCAAACTGTGTAACAATTTTTTGTTTGCACATCGAACTTCTTTTAATGAAACTCTATTTTGTGCTTTATTTTTACTCAATATTTTCCGCCAACTTTGTTTTTAGTCAATAGGGTTTTTATGGTTAAGAATTACGCAAGTACTTACTTACTTAACTACAAACCTAACCTAAAATTTAGGTAACGTTGTATAAATATGTTTTTTGTTATTGGACCGCAAAAAGAAATTAAAAACCATATGAAGTAGAATATGAAGTACAACATAATATAACATTAATAAGGTCGAGCAAAAACTAACACGTTTCTTGTAGTGGGTTTTAGGTTCAACTTTTATTATTTTTATTATATGCCTCTTACAGTTTATAAAATACAGCTACCATCTAAGCAGATGTACGGACGGGCACACATATAAGGCTTAGTATAGTCCCGTTGCCACCCTTCGGGAACGGAACCCGAAGGTTTTTGCAGTTATACTTCTTTTGATGAAAATTGAGGAAACTGAATTTTTACAATGCGCGCATATATTATAAGATTTTACAGTGTACATTTCAATTGTCAAAGTCTCATTCCGGTGATTTAATTGATTCAATTGTACAATAATCAAAAATTTTTATGTTGAGTGTAACTTGGTTGTCCTATAATGAGTTTATTAGTATTCCAAATTTAATTATGTTTATTATGTCTATATCTTTATGTAGAAATATTTTTTGGTTTTTTGTGATATTGAAAATAAATTTTATTTAACTAGATTATGCGTTATAATGGAACTTTCATTGTATTAAATACATTTTTCTCTATTGTTAGTATCGTTTTATCTACAGAAGTAGAGGCAAAAGATATTTTTAAAAAAACATGACGTATGCGGCGTTACCTTGCTCTGAGGCGTTCCATTCAAGGCTTGAAGTGCAAGCGAGAGCGCGGAACGAGCGACAAAGAGGCACAGTCGGCCTCCGCGTTCGACATCTGTCTCTCTCCTACTTGAGTGAGCGATGTGTCCGCGTGGACAGCTTCTATACAATAATACATTTACATGTTTTCGGCAAGGATGAAGTGCAGTGAAAAGTGAATGTGGTGTCAATTGTTTATAGCAACGATAACATCTATCAAACAAATAAAATTAAAATTTTCTTTTGAAAAATGCAACCATTCCATCAGTATTTTCTTACGACGTTGTCACGTTCAACTATCGCCAGTAAGCCGACTTTACAGACAACCAATTTTTTTTAAACTTCATAGAGTTGCTTGAAAGTCTTATGATAATAGCTAGCAATATATGTGGTGGCATTGTTTAACGGACAAACAGTGCTGGCGATCTAACTGCGCAGTAAAGACGTTCTTATACAATTACATAGCAATCAGAGTATCTGGCCTAAACCTTTATCTACCCTCCCCGTTTCTTCATCAATGTCAACCCATTTCCGGTCCACTGCAGGGCACAGTCCTCCTCAGTCCTCTGGGAATGATAAAGGGCCGTACACCACGCTGGCCGAGTGTGGATTGAAAAAGAACAAGAAGAAATACTTTATTGCACACAAACATCAAAAAATACATAAAATATAGAATAAGCAAAAAAACAAGAATTGTAGGCATGCAAAGGCGGCCTTATTGCTGCAAGCAATCTCTTACAGGCAACCTCTGGCAGAAGAAAAAGCTGCAAGAGAGCGGGATAGTGCAATTGTATATACATATATATTCAAAAATAAATAGTGCGTTGAGTGCGGATTGGTAGATTACGCCTTTGAAAAAATTAAGGAGAACTCGGACCGCAAGTGATATTTTAATTGCTTAAATTAAAACACGCATAAAACCGAAAAGCAAGAAGTGTATTGGATTAAACTCGAAATCTCGGACGGGATGCTGAAGTCCTAAAGAGAAGAAAGTAACACTTTTTTTCTTCTCTTCAACCACCTAGGGATAGATCTTCTACAATTCATTTCTTTGTTTAGGAACATCGCCGGTATGCTGTTTGCTTAAAGATAGTTACTATTATAGCACCTTCAAACCGACACTGTTTTGTTATTCCCTTCCACGCTAAAGTGGTTGTGAGGAACTTCTACTGTAAATGGTTTTAAATTGGTCATTATTGGCCTTAAACTCCCCAGCCGTCAATGGTGCCGAAATTTCCTGGACGGATGTGGCCAAACCAGAACGCAATGCGCGTTCCTCTGTGTTTTGACATCATCATTAACAAACCATTCCCTCTAAGGGGCAAGGTTCTCTTAGAATGTGAAGGGCTTAGGCCGTAGTCCATCATGCATGCTAGGTATGGCTTGGTGGGTTCCAAACGCTTTTGATAACATTATGCGGAACTCTCAGATATGCAGGTTTCCTTAGATGTTTGTGATTTTATCTGTGTTACAATTAATGCGTTATTCTTCGGCAAATTCTGGATCTGCCATTGCATAAGTTTAAGCAATGTGTTAAAACACATTTATAACAGCAAGGTACGATACAATTGATGCATTTCTTAATGACAAGGTTGCTTAGAAGCGGCCAGTTTCGCTTACATCTCTCACAAGATAGAATATGTTTAATTTGTTTTTAGAGTTCAAATTAAGCCTCACAAAGTTCAGACTATCAAATCAAACCAAAAATTCTTATAAAGAAGGCCTTTTTTTTTTCGGTTCATAGTGATAATTGCTGGACCGAGCAGGTGATGATTTTGTACATATACGTGGGTTATATGTGGAAAATCATTGCCTATGAACACAGAAACTGTTTTAAGGACATGCTAACAATACGTCCTGCAAAGTTATGATGTTATTATTTATTATTATTATTTCCTGCGCCCTTCTACTTAAGGCGCATGGGTTAAACCTCATGTGCCTGTAAATAAATCGGCAACCACGACCTTTAGAACGGAACACAGCATTGCAACAATGCGGCTTTGCGGCAGAAATAGACAGTGGCGGTAGTACTTCTTCGGACGAGCTCTGTCACGTATCATACTCTACGTATCACACTATACGAGTACGCATCACACTCTTCGTATGACTAAGGCAGTGGTCACATGATATCTTTTACCTGCTATTAGGTAGTGATTTAACCCCGTTTAACAAGTTCTTTGTTCTACATTTGCATGCATTTTAGGATAACTTATATCGAGCGATTAGCTAATTTTCTCGGTCTATAATTTGATATTCCCCACTGGTAATCTTTCTTCTTATTTTTAGGATTCCGTACCAGAATGGTAAAAATAGGACCCTTATGGTACTTTCACCGTCTTTCCGTACTTTAAAACCGATTATTTCACAAAATACCAGAGCAACATAAAATTTGTGATAGTTGTAAAAAATAGATTAACAAAATAAAAACGAATAAAATATAGTCGGAAGTTACTTTTATTATAATTTTTTTTTATGTTACTAGACTTTAGTTTATTTAATTTAATTTAACAAATATAAATAATAAGAAAAGTCGTGTTTTTCAACCGTATGACGTATCCAGCAGAAATTTATGAGTCACATGGGCATCTGAATACTTGCTATAAAGTATAACCCGACTAAAAAAAACGTCATATACAACAATTAGTAGATAGTAAGTAGAGCATTTTGTAACTGAGCTCGTCCGGGGAAGTACTACCATTTACCACCATGCTTATGTCTACCGCACAAGCAGCATTTCAGTGTTCCGGCCTGGAGGGCGTGGTTGCCGGTTGCATGGATGATGGACACATGGTGGAATTTTGTGTGACGTGTTGCTCTGTTTTAGGCGATTTGCCCTTGACCCGTCAATTATTACAATTAAATAATTTTATATCGAACAGTTATGGTAATAACTGTTCGATATTAACTCATACCAAGCTAAGTTACAAGGTATGTAACTTAGCTTGGTATGAGTTAAACAAAATAAGTTTTCTAATATAACATTTCGGATTTTTTTGCTTATCTTCAATAAGGCAAATAATAATTTTAATAAATCTAAGTATCATAAAACAACCCCAATTCTCGCTCAAACTCGTCTTTTAAATTGCGATGTGTCCGAAAGGTATTCTTAAACAGCCGATCCTTAAAGTGATTTCGCTCATTTCAGCAATTACCAACGTCACATGTTACACTTACAACAAGGTCGACTTAAGGCTCTTTGTTATCTAATAATCTTATATTATTTTGATTCGCGTCGTTCGCCTAAAAGGATTTACGCGTCTTATGATCTATAGATATCTAATTCTTTCGTATGTAATGCATTGTTTGAATATTTAATTCTTATCATATTATGTTGCTAAAATTATCAGTAGTAGTTTTTGTTTATTCTATTTACGAGCTTATCATAGGATTTTGGAAATAAATCTGTTTGATATTTCTCATACGTAAGGTTCTTAGATTTACACAGTGGCTTAAAGCTTAGGTTAGGGTTTTCTCGAAAATAGGGTCTGACACACCTCTAGATATTAAAAGCTTCAAATAAAGAATTTTAAGAAAGAGAAAGTATTATATAAGTACAAAGTATTCACATATTTAGCCTAGTAGTTAGATCTTCGGCTTCAGTTTCGGGGGGCCGAGTTCGAATCCGAGCACACACCTCTAACACTTCTAAGTTATATGCGTTATAATTTTTTGTGCTTTTTGGCCTAATTACAAGAAGATAGTTTTTAGTGTTGTTCTGCTATTTGGTACCAGTGGCACTTTCACAATAACTAGTTCTATTATTATAGTCTGACTAGAAATTTCTAAATCGAGATATTCTTCTATATAAAAAATGATGACCTAGAAATCTCGGAGAAATTTGTTTACATAAATATCCGTTTTCTGGTTTCGGTTTAAGAATTGGAATGCTATTCGAGAGAAAGAAATGCAAATAGAAACTTGACTGTTCAATTTCATAAATAGATAAAATTTTAAATGAATAATAATAAAGGTTTAATTAGCAAAAATATAAATACCTATACCTGACTATCATTTAACTATCACAGTATTTACATTACGGGATTCGATTGACTGTTGACACCCCTCACATTTTCCCCGGAAAAAGGTGTTCAAATGTGACAACTGAAATCCATATTCAAATATTGTTTACGTGTTTTTGCGTAGTATTTGCTATGAGATTGTCTATGTTGACTCGTCGAGGCCTGCCGATACATATATAGCTTGTTACAAACAGAAGCCTCTCGCACTCCTTCGAGAGTGTTGCCAGACGCGACGTTGTGTAGTGTTAAGTTCACCTTCACCCCATATTTTTAGTTCATAGCCACTCCCGGTGGCTGAACATTCATACCAGAAATTTCATCGGAAGAGAGACATCAGGCCGTCGGGTAAGTAGTTCACGATAATTAAACCTTGCAGGCTATTATCACAGGCGTGTGACGTAACGCCACCGTGTCACACCGGACAACTGTAAAATACCGTCCTTTATTTTCAGTTAAAATTTTCTCAAGGGTCTAATTGATGTACCAACGCAAGTACATAGGTGCTTTTGTTTCCTTTCTTAGAACATCTGACGTGTTTTGCACATAAAATCTATTTTTTCTTACCTGTCTTATAAAGTAAACCATCTCCTCGTTACTTTTAAAAAAAAAATTAAATTGTTTGTAATCGACAATAATGAAAACACACATACAAAACATTAAATCTTTTTTTATTTAGTTTTTTTTTGTTTATTTTATCTCACTTGTTTTTTTTATTTTTAAAACATACTTTACACTAAAAGTAATGAAAAGATATGTTAAAAGATATCAGATTAATATTAAAGATAGAACAAGTTACAAAGGAACTGCAAAGCAAAGGACTGCAAATAAAACAAAAATTAAGCATGAGTTTTTTGGCAAAGATTTTCAGAAAATAATCTGTTTCTATACTTTGATACTTACTTGTTGCTTATTTTTTATTTAAAGACAACACTTAATGTGTTTCATTTAATAGTAAATTACAAAAATGTTATCTATTATCTCAACGAAGTATTACTATTGAGCCGGAATGATTTCTGGAACTTCAAACTTACGGTAATTCGAAAATATTATCATCCCATATTCCCTACAGGTACGGGGTACCTACTTTATTTATCTAGAAAGCTCTAAGTTACTACGAAGTTATACCTACCCTTTACGTATAACTTAATTCAGAGGCAGTAATGCCCGTTTTCACTAAATCTTGGCATCGCCTAAATAAAATGCCTAATGATTTAGGAAACGAATTATTAAGATTTTTAAACATTTAAAAACTAAAAGTTCCATGGACGAAAAGTTAGATTTTATCTCTACTTTAATAACGCCAACAGCCTAACAAAAGCTAGGTCAGGAACTCTTTTTCCATTATTATTTTAATTAGTGATTTATATGTAGCACTATTAGTGTTTGATTATTTAGTCGTAGTATTTTAATCTTGTAGTAGTATTTTAATCAGAACTTTTTAGCTTAGTAAAAATGTAAGAAACAGCGAAAAAGTTAGAAAAAAATACGTCTGCTATGAAACTACTGGGAACCTACATGTGGTTATCAAATTAACATCAAATTGTATAACTAGCTGTTGCCCGCGACTTCGTCTGCGTTTGATTTTGTTTTTAAAGTATTCAGTATCGCTAAGCCTTAAATGAGTATTGTAGTATATATATATATATATATATATATATATATATATATATATATAACATGTGACTGTCAATTAATTATAGACAAATAATTTGCAATAAAATAAAATTGCGACTATAATTAAAGATCTAAGCTATCCTATCTCTTAAGTTGGACCAGACTGCTCACGGTGTGCCAATTTAATTTAAAATCGGTTAAGTAGTTTAGGAGTCCATCGCGGACAAACATCGTGACAGGAGATTTATATATATTAAGATTTTACGTAGTAGTAGTGTTTGCATAGTAAATTTACTCGGCGATACCGCTGCGCTGTTGACTTGTCGGTTCGGTGGTATCCTTCTGTACAAGATAGATTGACTGACGTGTTGATTATTTGATACTGTCAAATGTGACAAATATGAACAATGATAGTAAACGGCCTCTCATTAGCTGAGTTAATAACGTTTTCGTCACGGTAGGTTTAATTGGGATTTGGTAGCTAAGTATAGTATTTGCGAAGTGGTTTTGGGGATTTTATTGCGCGCAAATACGAATAATGAAGTTAAAAAACCCATGACGTAATTTTTTTTTTTTTTTAAACGTTTATAGAGATCAACATGTAGTCAGAGTAGACGAATAATAAAGTCAATATAATATTTATGTATTTCTACAAATACATAAAAATAATGAATATTTTTTATTTTTTAATATTTCGTGAATATTAAGAATAAGACTACAAAAAACACGCCCAGTTCTCATCATTTGGTTGGGTTATCAAGGTAGAGCAACAAAATCTCGAAGTAAACAGATGCCTCCAACTGCGTTTGTGAACACTGTCAACTAAGATGATTAAAAACCAAAATAAAATACTTACTCAAATTAATGTCTTGTTTCTATCTTTTCGTTTCTTCAATGAATTAAATACAGGTCAGATACTGACGCAGTCGGGTTTTTTGTTATTAATTTTTATTTCGATGTAACCAGTGTCATCTCACGACTAAGACGAATTATTGACACCGCTGACATAAAAATACGACAAGCCTTTTAGGCCATAGGGTGTGCTAAAGATATATATAAAGAAAGAGTAAATATTTTTTAGAAAAACTCAGTACAATAAATCTTTGGAATCCTGACCCCTAAACTATGAAATATTGGGGGCCAGTGCCTTCCCAACCATTGATTAAATCATTGAGATAATATATAGTGCACTTAAACAAAGGAAACTTTACAAAGGTGTGTTGAGTTCTCTAACAGTTAATTGAGAATAGCATGCTGACTGAAACGCGTGTGTAGGTGTGTGTGTGTTTATGTTTGAGTGTGTATGTGTCTGTGCGCCCATCTGTACGTGCATGTTGTGAGTGTATGTTCATCGGATATCGTGTGTGTATATACATACATTGTACATTCTAAAAAGTATAGTCATATACACAGTGGCGTGCATTGGGTTTCTTACCAGGGTATGCATACACCAGGAAAATTGCATAAAACGGCACAAATTCTCCTCCTATTCGAGTTATATATCTAATCAAAATGTTAGGGTATGCAGTGCATACCCTAACATTTTGTGTCATTTTGTGCATATATGGAGTGCACGCCACTGCATATACAAAGAGACAGGTAAAAACTCACTAATTATCCTTTAAAATCAACGCTTGATAATCATTTTACAGCAGAATTACTTATGTAGCGCGCCTAATCATGCTTAACACAATAGACTTATTAGGTAACCTCGAATCTTTTGTGCAGTGAAGTAATTCATATGGCCTTAAGTAAATTAAATCCTTTAAACGAGTCATTAATCAATTATTCGGAAGTGATGATCTGGTAAAATTGTTTAGAATCTAAACAATTTTAGTTTTTATTCTTAAACAAACACTATCTAAACTTTAGATAGTGTTTGTTGATGCCTAAACTAAGAGTTAATATACACCTACTCGTATTATCAACATCAGCGCTCTCCCCTTCACATGATTTTTTTCTTGGCTTTACGCATATTAGCCAATGTCAGGTCTCTAATATTTTTTCTTCTTCTCACTTTACACGTATTAGCCAATGTCAGGTGAATAATTTATTGGACATTAACAGAACATGAAATAACCGTAGAATGAAAAATATACAGAACCCTCATTCAGCAATATTGCATAAAAAGTATTGTGTCCAAAAACAGTGAATATGCCTCGCGCACGTCTGACTTTACCCTTTTACTCATTTTTAAATTGTATGGTAAACTTTTTGAACATTAGATGTAAAATAATTACTGTCACCTGCTGAATGAAGTGACTTACCGCCTGTTGGAGAAACCCTACTACAGCGGAGTGGTTTTTGATGCTTCAATGTTAGTCGTGTACACGCTTTCTGTATGTGCTTAATTCTGTGGAAATGACTTATTTAAATTTAGTAATCTAAAATAAGTTTTTAAATATGGAACATCCATTAAGTATTTTGTGTAAAAAAAATTACCATTATAAAATATATTTAGACCTAGGAGCTAAAAAACTAGCAGTTATTTTTTGAGATTGTGTGGAGACTGGCATTTGGTAGACTGGCACACCCCATCTAGAAGATAGATAGTGTTAATTAGCACCAAGGTACAGTTATCATACTTTTTGAAGCCCTTAACGGAAAGATTTACCAAGGATTTTTTTTATGGCTAAAACCACGTGGATAAAGTCGTTGTCATCAGGTAATTACACGGAAAACTTTTCTAACATCCTGATTATAGTTTATTTGTTTATCATGTATACCTTTTAAGTTCGATTAAAAAACCTTCTTCCCACTATAAAATGGATTCATCTTCAAAGGATTGCGACAATGAGACAACAATTACTCTAACCAACCATTAAAGCTATTTTGCTAGATCAAATTATCGAATCATAGTAATTTGCGCAATATTAACGTGATAATTAAATAGGTCCTAGATATATACCTACGAAGCGTTTTATTTGGATATTTAGTGCACATCTTGCACTAGGTTTTATCTGATGCTTGTTTTGCATAAATTATTATAAAAAAAACGTTTTAAGTAATCGAAATATCACTTAAGGAAAATTTTCTCAATGGCGTGTGAAGTCCACCAATCCGCACTGGAACGGTGGACTACGGCCTAAACCCTTCGATTTGTGTGACCCGTGCCCTGAAGTGGGCCTGTATGCTGTAGTGGGTTGATATGGTGATGATGATGATAAAAAAACAGGATTTTGGGGGACTGAGTGCATAAATCTTACTCGTCATTGGCCGGTTTTATTAACCCCCGACGCACGAAGCAAAAGCGACGGGATGCTATAAGTTTGACATGGCTATGCGTGCGTGTGTGTGTGCGTGCGTGTGTGTGTGCGTGTGTGTAAGTATGTGTGCGTGTTTGTATATGTGTGTGTGTCTCTGACGTGTCGGCTTTGAAATTGTTTTTTTTTTGTTTGAATCGGGAATAGGTCGGGACTCGGGAGTGTTGCTAACGAAACACAAAACAGCGAATTGTTTTTCTTTTACAAATCTCTCAAAATGTGTATCAAATAAAAGGTATTGACTAGGTTTTTAAATATTTTTTTATAAAGTTATTCTTTTTATGGTACCTTATAAAAATCGATGATACTTAATTTATATACCTAAGGATAAATTGCGCTGAAAAATTAAAACGTATGATGACATTAGATATAAACAAGGTGATGCAAGTTGGTATCCAATAAGAATTATTCTCATTATGATTATTTTATTTATTTATTTAAAATTCATAGTATTTGATCTCGTTTATTATATTGTTTAACTCAGTTATTTGAATGTGTATATAAAATCCATTTGAGATTTACTCCAAGACCTGGAGTATAACTGCTTACGTTAGTCCACATATATTTTTTAATATATTCGTGGAATTACTTAAACCATTATATATTTATCAATGAATAAATATTACCTACTGTTTTTATTAACAAACATAGTACACAGATGCAGGATATTCAAATCAGGTTTGGATTTATTTGTCCATGTGATTTAAAGTTTCCTTATTGTTTAGATAACAGTATGACTTGTTTAATAACTTAACACGTTCTCCCTGATTTGTTTACGTTAAAATATTTTTGTTTATGTTTTGAAGTATTATTTAAAAAAAATTTTGCTTCCCGATGGGTAGGTTACCTACATAACTGAACTATTATGATAACTGATATTTACTCGTTATGATATTCAGGTTTTTTGTTTAAAAAAATTGTACTAAAAGTACATAAACTTATTATTAAGGCGTCCAAGTCCGAGTTGATGACTTCCCTGGCGGAGCATAGAACGCTGTGGTTATAAGTGGAGGTCCCAGATTAGAACCCCGGCCGCGGCAGAGAGAATTTGGGAATTTATAATTTCTCTGGTCTGGTGCAAGGCTTTGGCCGCAGCTAGTTATCTATTTTTGGGTGTTTACCTATTTGTTGGTTGATATGTTTTATTAGTGAATTACAGACCAAAGAAAGCATTTGAAAATCTTATTAAATTTTACAACTGAATTTTTATTTTATCTATTTAATTTTCGATATAACCTCGATATTTTAAGCACTTTTTCGTATAGGAAAATGCGGAGAATAGCTTATTCTTTAATACAGTCAGCCGTGTGACTCCACAAACGTTTTTAACAAAAAATACGCATTACAAAGACTAAAGAGGGTTTATCTTTTCAAATCTTAATATATATAAATCTCCTGTCACGATGTTTGTCCGCGATGGACTCCTAAACTACTGAACCGATTTTAAATTAAATTGGCACACCGTGAGCAGTCTGGTCCAACTTAAGAGATAGGATAGCTTAGATCTTTAAGTAAAGTCACAATTTTATTTTATTGCAAATTATTTGTCTATAATTAATTGACAGTCACATGTTATATGTATATACAACTATACTCATTTAAGGCTTAGCGATACTGAATACTTTAAAAACAAAATCAAACGCAGACGAAGTCGCGGGCAACAGCTAGTAATACTATAAAGTTACATTTAGACTAACAAGATTACATCATACTCGTCACACCCAAACGGACGAATGTAGCCTTTTTGAAGTACTGCGATGTGTATAAATATTTACAAAACCAGTACAGTGTTTCATATTGGTCAGATATTTTATTAAATTTATTTGGATTTTTACAAATTCGCTTATATATACTTATTCTTTCATTAATAAATAGTTTTCAAGAAACAATAAAAAATATAGTTGATTAAAAACATGACATTGAGGCGGCGGTTTCGATATACTCGTAAATAAATAATAAATAAATATACTACGACAATACACACATCGCCACCTAGCCCCAAAGTAAGCGTAGCTTGTGTTATGGGTACTAAGATGACTGATGAATATTTTTATGAATTATATATACATAAATACTTAGAAAATACATATAAACACCCAGACACTGAAAAACACTTAATGCTCATCACAAAACATTTTCCAGTTGCGGGAATCGAACCCACGGCCTTGGACTCAGAAAGCAGGGTCGCTGCCCACTGCGCCAGTCGGCCGTCAAGCCGACTGGCGCAGTGTAAATGCGCAATGTGGCAAGCGTAAATACGACTGCATTATAGCTACTCTCCAGTCCTGTATGGACTCGAACGATGCAAAGATTCCTCCCGTTAGTCGTAAAATTTATTAAATTTATTTGTAAAATCGTCAAACACTTTCATCCCCTCTCCCAAAGGAACCGAGCATAATGTCAGGATAAAAAGCATCCTATATTACTTCTAACACTTCCAAGAGTATGTGTACAAAGTTTCATGAGGATCGGTAAAGTGGTTTTTGCGTGAAAGCGTAACAAACAAACTTTCATTGTCATTTATAATATTAGTAGGAATATTAGAAGGGATAGGGATAGGGATAGGAATAACCAATATTGCATATATCAGTGACGCGCACTGGGTTTCTTACCAGGGTATGCATACAGTATGAAAATTGCACAAAATGGAAAATATCCTCCTCCTATACGAGCTATATTTCAATTTTAGAGTATGCAGTGCTTTTGTGCATGTATGAAGTGCACGCCACTTGCATATATAAAGTAGTAGTAGAGCATTTTTGTGACAGAGCTCGTCCGGGGATGTACTACCACATGCTTAGGTACTTAATTCTGCCGCTACAAAGAATTGTCGCAATGCTGGCCTGAAGGGCGTGGTTGGAGGTGTTATCGGCACATGAATCTAAAACACCTACGCATCTGGTGGATGGACACAGGTGGGCTTTCTTCTTGGTCCATCAATTAAAAATTATAAAAAAAAATTATCCTTATTTCATCGACCCACCCTCCGTCACTCTATTAAAAGAATTATTAAATTAAGAAAGAAATGGTAGCTTCGTGCCCTTTGCATAATGGTTAAGATGGATAGCTAATCATAATATAATTTCATTTTATTATCTTCAATAATTAATTGAAGATAATAATAAGCGATCCAGAAGTTTCATTGTACTTAATTATACAAATAATCAAGACGGTGTAATGTACCTCTACAGTTTCATCATTTCATTAGTGCCCCTGAATCAAAATCATTTCTCACGTTATCTACCTTTATGCATAAAGCTCCTGTGTACCTGTTGTTATTTAATGTGTTGCTATTTTTCTCCCCTCAACGGATTGTATTTTTTTTAAAGGTCCCAAGGGATACTCCATTTTTTTGTATGGAACAGCGTATACTTATTAAACAGTTACAGAGAAGTAAATAGACGAATGGTTGGCGTGCCGCTTGTGAGACAGAGCATATTTGAGAAGTGTTGCCATACATTTTTTTTTACCCCGATTCTAAGGTCCCTGATTTCAGGTCTTCTACCACACTTATAGTTTGTTGGTATTTGTTTATTACTATTTGTTATTTATTTCCAACTTACGACTAGTTTTACAGGAATTTTCCTAATGCACTAGCGTAGATACTTATGCCTACCTACAGGCTACATACTAAACTTTATCAGTGTAGCGAAATGTAGGCATTTGTTTCATTAGAAGCAGCTGCACTTAGAAACATATCCTAAAGGATCCTACGATTAGAGGCCTGTCAATATTTATTAAGTTATGCTACTGCTTTTATACGAGGGAGGCCTGTCAATATTTTTAAAAGTTATACTATTGTTTATATACGAAGAGCAGTGATAGTCTAGTGATAAGGACTTCGGTTTTACTTTTAGTGGCAGAGTTCGAATGCCAGCACGCACATCTAACTTTTCTAAGTTAGGTGCGTCTTTAACAATTAAAAACAGGACAGCTTCCGTGATTTTGCAGCCAATATAGTTATGCCTTAATTTATAGTTCGTAAAATTTTGATGAAATTAGTCCGCCGGAAATTTCTTAGTTTACGTATATATAAACTAATTAAACATATTCTATTTACATTTCGAATCTGTATTACAATTAAGTACAGTTTAACTTGGTTTATTATTATTCATATCACGTGTTAAGACAAGTTAATACTGTATGGTATATATTAAATTGGCTACGACTGTAAGACTGGTTTGCTTATTAATTTATGTATTCGTACGATGCGTTTTTTACTAGTAGTACTAGTAGTAACTTAATACGTTGAAAGAAGCCCGCCAACAGGCGTTGGAGCGGTTTGGTGGGTCTATGCTTTTAAACCTTTCTCAAGACAGAGAAAGTCTGTGCCATGCTGTGAGACATTAGCAGAATGAGCTAGGCGGACATTCATCTATCAACTGTTCTGTGATAAAGTGTTCTTACGCTACGAATAGGTAGCTATTAGTATGTTTCAGATCATAGCTTCTTTGTGATGCCAGTAGATAGCGTTATTTCAGCGCGTTCATTAAATAAATAAATGTACGAGGACAATACACACATCGCGATCTAGCCCCAAAGTAAGCGTAGTTTGTGTTATGGCTTGTGTTATGGTGCTTCTGAAAGCAATAGTTAGAGACCAGGTTTCGGTTCAAAGCTTTTTTGCTATGTCTATAATAAGCAACTATGTTTTAGACCATAGATTTAAGTTGAAACCAATAGTTAGCGACCATGTTTTGGATCACAGCTTTAATGAAGCCAATAAATAGTAAACGTTCATGTTAAAGTCATAGTGGTCATGAAGTACCAACACACAGCTTCTATGTTTCGAATCTTAGCTCTCTTACGGAGCTAATAGTAAGCGACGATTTCAGAACATAGCTCTCTTATGCAGTCAATATAGTTACGGACAAGGCAATAGTAACCGACTATGTTTAGGATCATAGCTTCCTTATGAACCTTATAGTCAGCGACTATGTTTTGAACTTTTTTTATGAAGCCATTAGTTAACTATAATGTTTTGGATCATGGCTTCTAAAGACAATAGTTAGCTGCGATTTGGGAATATAGCTTCCTTATGAACCTTATTATAGTCAGCGACTGTGTTTTGTACTTTTTTTATGAAGCCATTAGTTAGCGATAATGTTTCGGATCATGGCTTCTAAAGACAATAGTTAACTGCGATTTGGGAACATAGCTTCCTTATGAACCTTATAGTCAGCGACTATGTTTTTGACTTTTTTATGAAGCCATTAGTTAGCGATAATGTTTCGGATCATGGCTTCTAAAGACAATAGTTAGCTGCGATTTGGGAATATAGCTTCCTTATGAACCTTATTATAGTCAGCGACTGTGTTTTGTACTTTTTTTATGAAGCCATTAGTTAGCGATAATGTTTCGGATCATGGATTCTAAAGACAATAGTTAGCTGCGATTTGGGAATATAGCTTCCTTATGAACCTTATTATAGTCAGCGACTGTGTTTTGTACTTTTTTTATGAAGCCATTAGTTAGCGATAATGTTTCGGATCATGGCTTCTAAAGACAATAGTTAACTGCGATTTGGGAACATAGCTTCCTTATGAACCTTATAGTCAGCGACTATGTTTTTGACTTTTTTTATGAAGCCATTAGTTAGCGATAATGTTTCGGATCATGGATTCTAAATACAATAGTTAGCTGCGATTTGGGAATATAGCTTCCTTATGAACCTTATTATAGTCAGCGACTGTGTTTTGTACTTTTTTTATGAAGCCATTAGTTAGCGATAATGTTTCGGATCATGGCTTCTAAAGCCAATAGTTAACTGCGATTTGGGAACATAGCTTCCTTATGAACCTTATAGTCAGCTACTATGTTTTGGACTTTTTTTTATGAAGCCAATGGTTACTGACAATATGTCGGATAATAGCTTCTTATAAAGCCAATAAATAGTTAGCTACGACTTGCGAAGCTAATAGTCAGCGACTATGTTTTGGACTCTTTTTTTATGAAGCCAATAGTTAGCGACTATGTTTCGGATCATGGCTTCTTGTAAAGCCAATAGTTAGCTATGACTTTGGTACATAGCTTCCTTATGAAGCTAGAGACAATATTTCGGATCGTAGCTTTTGCATGAAGCCCTATCGGCTTCATGCAAAAGCTACGATCCGACAATAGCGACAATGTTTCGGTTCATAAAATTATATTTAAAAACGTCGATGGTACCAACTTTTTATGCATGCACTCCATCTGATATCAACCTTCACCTTGATGGACCGGTCTGTGCGAGCGGCGGGCACTCCTCTAGGTCGATGCACGTGATATGTAGTTTACGTAATATACAAAACATTTGATACATTGCTGTTTGTGTGACATTTATTGGAAAAGCAAACCTTACACAGTGGTCTCAAGTAATATAAAAAGAACATTTGATACATTGACGGACTCACTGGTGCGCCCAGTGGTCTTATAAGTGGAGTACCGTTCGATCCTCGACTTGGGCAATTTGGGAACTTATAATTTCTGATATTTATATAAATAAATGATAAATAAATATATTACGACAATACACACATCGCCATCTAGTCCCAAAGTGTAGCTTGTGTTATGGGTACTGAGATAGCTGATGAATATTCAATATCAATATAATACACATAAATACTTATAATATACAGATAAACACCCAGACACTGAAAAACATTCATGTTCATCACACAAACATTTTCCAGTTGTGGGAATCGAACCCACGACCTTGGACTCAGAAAGCAGGGTCGCTGCCCACTGCGCCACTCGGCCGTCAAATATAGTCTGGTGTGAGGCTTCGGCCGTGGTTAGCTTCCACCCAACTGACAAAGACGTTGGCAGTTTTCCGGTACGATGCTGCGAAGATACCAATTGGGGTGCTCATAGGTTTAAAATGCCTGCTATCTCCCCATTACAGATTAGCCTACTACAATCTTAGATTCCATCAACAATACCACCCGGTGAGATTGATGGTCAAGAACTAATTTGTAGTGGAGTAAAAAAACACGAAAATGTTTTTTTGTCGTTTATGGATAAAATAAACCGTAGGTTCCTACACAGTTTCTTAGACCTAGAGTACCTACCTAACCGTACCCACCTCTTTGAAAGCTATGCTGTTAACCAATTTTGTTGATATCTAAGAACTTGCTCTAAGGTGATAAAATAATCACAAAAGGAGTATAAAGTCCAATCTGAACATGAGGCGTATAGCACATGCCATATGCCGCGTGTTCATTGTACACAAACTCAGCAGCCGTGGGCGTTGTATTTAATGCGCTGTAGATACTTGCAAAATCCTTCATCTTGTAACTTCAGATTGGATTAAAGATTTTTCTGTTCCTAACTTGTTTTCACAGATCATCATTGATCAGTGGCAAACGTGCCAAAAATGACTTCTTTTTCTGCTCCCTACCTGTTTCCTCATGTTATCAGTGGAAAACCTAACAAAAATGACTTGTTTTTCTGTTCCTTACCTGTTTCCTCAAGTGATGAGTGGGAAACGTGCCAAAAGTGGCTTCTTTTCCAGTTCCTTATCTGTTTCCTCATGTGATCAGTGGAAAACTTGCCAAAAATGGGTTGTTTTTCTGTTCCTTACCTGTTTCCTCAGGTAATCAGTAGAAAACGTACCAAAAATGGCTTCTTTTTCTGATCCTTACCAGTTTCCTCAGGCGATCAGTGGAAAACGTGCCAAAAATGGCCTCTTTTTTTTTTCTTGAACCTGTTTCCTCATGTGATCAGTCGAAAACGTCTATTTTATTTTTAAGCAATACTAGAACCTACTCACTAAATCTTTTTTTTTAACTTGCTATACCGCTCTGGGTTCTATCAATCTAAAAACAAAAAGTTCCCTAAACCAAAAGAATAAAGGCTGACCTTTAGTGTTTTGAAGTAGCTGTAACTATTGGACTTTTGACATTTCTTAATAATTTTCATCAAATTCATAATTTAAGTAAGACCACAGGCTGAAGCTAGTGCATTATATTTTGTTCCGTTGGCAATTTTTATCATTTTCTTACTTTATGCGTACGAACCACATTTTACCTTATGTAAATCATTTCTAGACGACAACCAATAAATATATTATTGTTAAATACCAACAAGAATTATTTATATTCGATTTTCAATTTATGAATGAATTCAATTTTATTCTACACCAAAGAAAAAAGTAGTTAGTTCCACTAAATTGTACTCTCTTGATATGTATTTATATCTCTGTAACTACTTTTTTTCTTTGGTGTACAATAAAAGTGTATTCATTCATTCATTCTAGTTATAGAGATATAAACAAAGAGCAAGAGGTAATTTGGTAGCCTTACAGGTGACGATCTCTTCCAGCCAACGAAAGTCGGTAAAGGCAACAAACATAGATGTGAGGCAGTGGCGTGCACTGGGTTTCTTACCAGGGTATGCATAAAGCAGGAAAATTGTATAAAACTGTAAAAATCTCCTCATATACGAGTTTTAATATCAATTTTAGGGTATGCAGTGCTCTTGTGCATGTATGAAGTGCACGCCACTGATGTGAGGGTAGGTGGTGCAATAAAAAAGATATAAACACTACAAAAATAGAATTAGATATTTATATATATACATACATACAATAACATTACTCATAATTGATGTAATATTAGTTATAAAAACAGCTATAAAAAAAAATTATATTTCAATTGTTCATTACTTTAATAAAATTAGATTATATTGACTTACTGTAAACATAAACTCATTTTTTTTCTTCAAACTCGTATCAATGATAATTGGGGTTCTGGTTTCTAATCAATTTTTCAATCAGTTGCAAAACTTTCGCAATTAAAATGTTCGTATGAATTTTTATTTTAGGAAATGGCGTAACTCTTACGATATTAACACTAAAAAACTGGCTAAACACGAGTTGGACTTGCATTCGAAGGATTCCGTGCCAAGTTGATAAATACAAAAGTATTAAACAGTGGCGTGCAAATGGTTTTGGACAAGGGTAGAGCAGAAAGAAGATATAATATGGAAAGACCCTTATTCTGACCGAGTAAAAAAATTAAGGTTAGGCAGTGCATTTGTTCATGTATGAAATGTACGCCACTGGCACTGGTGATGACGTTATTTATCTAAAGCACCTATAATCCAAACCTTTAATTTTGATTTATTTTTTATTTTTTGATATAACTGCAAAAGAAATACACATTACCGCCGATATGTCGCATACACAAATCTCTAACCCGGTCCTAAAGTTGTGCCATCCGAATGTGAATAAGAAAGCACTAGTATTTTCAGATCTACCATATAAGTTTAGACAGTTGTGTACAAGATAATTGGCACGTTACTGTGCAAATTATAACTCTGCCTATTAAGATTTGGGAATTATACGGTCCGCTGACAGAAAGACTTACAGCGAAGGCAAAGTAATATGGTCCCGTTTAGTGGCGTGCACTTCACACATGCACACAAGCACTGCATACCCTAAAAATTTTGTATTACTCATAAAAGGGAAGGATTTTTCCATTTTATGCCATTTTCCTTCTTTATGCATACCCTGGTCAAAAACTCTGTGCACGCCACTGGTCCCGTCGGCAATTTTTTGTCACGGAATCCTAAAAAGCTGTTGAAACGTAGAAAAGTATAAACCAGAAATATGGGCGGTAAAACGTAAGCTTATTTTTACCGAGCGCAGTCTTTTAGCCAATGCCACTGCGGTCGCTAGTTCATCTTATTTTAAACACAGACTAACTGTACAATTACTTTACTATAGGTATGGGTAGACTAAATGTATAGTTAGTTTACAATAGGTAAACTAAATGTACAGTTAGTCTGTAAGTAGTAAAACTTTTAAGCTAGCATCAGCGTGTAAGATATTGTTAAACAAAGCATAAAACCAATATTTATTTGAAATCTTTGATAACGTTTAGAGCTACCTCTAACTGACTCTATCTCTCTTTAAAATTCTGTAAGTATTTTTTTTTTATTGTGATAGCCTGGTGGTTTAAACTTCGTCCGTACTTTCAGAGGGACCGTTTAAGCAAATAAATATAAATCGATTTAAATTTAAGGAAAACAATGTGAGTTTGAAACTTGTAAATGTTTGTGTGATGAATATAAATGTTTTTCAGTGTTTCGGTATTTATCTGCATATTATTATATTATATAAGTATTTATGTATATTATTCATAAAATTATTAAATAGTTATCATAGTACCTATAACTCAAGCTTCGCTTACTTCGGGGCTGATATATTTATTTATTTAAAAAAAAAAAAAAACCGTTAATTCAGCGAAAATATACCTTATAATAAAAGAAACAAGGTGGGTGCCATGTATAGAAAGTGATAAAAAAACTGTTAAGCGTGCAGGGCTGGTTTCAGGCCTGATCCACGGTGACTTCGCGGACGGATCGAGATCATGGGTGCGTGTGTGCGTGTGTGCGTGTGTCTGAATGTTTTCGACAAAGGCATGTTTTATGAGGTTGTATGTACGAGAAATAAACTGTGGAATGGGAGTGTTATTTATTTATATTCCTTTAATTTATTTATCTTACATTATTATGTTTTTTCTAATAATATTTTTTTTTTATTTTACTATAATTAGCCCTTGAGTGTAATCTCACCAGCTGATGAGTGATCATGCAGTCTAACATAAAAACAGAGAAAGATAACGGGCTAACCTTTTAAGGGTATATATATATATATACATGATTAATACCATTATATATATCATGATTTGGCTTTTACGCGACACGTTCTAGAACGCTTAATCGCTTTTCGGCACGTCTTTGTTTGTGGGGTGGTAACTAGCCACGGCAGAAGCCTCCCAACAGACCAGAGTAGATCAAATCAGCAATTATAAATTCCCAATTTTCCCTAGTCGGGGATCAATCCCGGGACATCTCACTTAAATCAACACTACTCACTGCTGCGCCAGGTAGGTCACGAAACAACGTCTTCGAGCATACAATTTTCGCCTTAAATCGCAGCCTCTGAAAACACATTAGTCATTACCCTGTTCATACAGACGTCTGGATCATTAGATCAGAGAATACTAAATAACATTACTTGGCGTACGTTCCAGTATTGTTTTGATAAGAAACTCTTTGTTCCTAATTTCCAAACTTAAATATTCTGCAGGCCATGTGCCCACTTAAATAAATAAAGACACAATGTTTTATAATTTTGCGTGTAATTACAGTTCTATGCGAGTATAATAATATTCTAGTCTTGAAAACAAAAGAATATTTGGCTGATGGATCCATCATTTTTTTATATTAGTTAGGGTTGGTTTTAATCAGACATTTTTATTGATTTTATGCATCGCATTTGATTTATGCAACACAAGTTACTCGCCCCGGTTCCCATGTGCAGAAATTAGAAGAAAAGAGTGAAGATCCTGCTAATTATTATAGAATTTATTGATAAATAATGTTACGCTTGCAGCTGTCGTTCCGTTCCACAATACGAACAAAATACGCGGCCTAGCGATTGGGGTACGTAAACTAAGCTTTAGCAAGCGAAAAAATAATATAATGTTAACAAAATAATAAGCAATCATCATCATATCAAACCATTACCAGCCTACTACAGGGCACGGGTGTCCTCGAACAATGAAATTCAAAATTCATTTATTTCAAGTAGGCCTAATATAAGCACTTTTGAAACGTCAAGTCTGACTGCTCCGAGAAGAAGCCGGCAAGAAACTCAGCAGTTGCTCTTTTCCAACATCAACAATTTACATTTTAACATTAATTTTTCTATCTTGTGAGAGATGAAAGCGGAGCCGGATGCTTCCAAGCAACCTTGTCATTAATGAGAAGGGCTTGAGACCGTAGTCCACCATGCTGGCCCATTATTTATTCTATAGTATTTATCTGAATGATAGACTTAAAAGGACAATTATAATCTTAGTTAATGAAATGCCCAAGAATACTAGAATATTTAATTTGATTTTAATTTAAGCAATTCAAATATAACCTGCTTTAAATTGTGAAGGAAAACATCGTGAAACCTGCATGCCTGAGAGTTCTATAAGTCACAAGTTCTAGAAGTCTGTTAGGACACATATATATGTATAGTTAAAACAGTAGAAATATAAAAAACCTTAAAAATAACCTAGTAACTGCATAATGAAGCGTCAATAGAAATTATATATTGACGTTAATAAATAACTTTATTTATGTTTTTTTTTTCATATCTTTTGAATGAAAAATTCACATTATAGCATAAATTACGCACAATTGCGTCACTTTATGGCACTTTTTAATCTTAATAACTAAGTTGTTACTATCGAGATAACCTACTCATATTGCTACACTGCATCAAAACGCAAGTTTCTTTATTTGATTAAAGGGTTAATAATAACTATAGGTGTACCTATAATAAAGATCTCTCTGGGCACTATAGAAGTCAGATTCACCATATTGTGGGCACAGATTTATGTATACCTATAGGAAAGATCTGATATTACATAGTACCTACTTAATTATTTGAAAATCCTAAACAAGTACTCAGAATTTAACGTAGCTGTGTGAATTAATTTATTGTTTGTAATAATCGTCATATTATTTTGATTATAATAATTAATTGATAGTTATATCAAGATGGCTTGCAAAATATTATTGAGATGACACTTCCTAAGTGTTGACAAAACTACGGAACTGAATGTCAGCTAATACGAGATAATTGTCAGATACAATATCATCAAGCCTCCAAGGTGGGGCGAATAGTGCGTTCACAGTAGCTAAGGCAAGCGCGCGTGCCTTCAATCACCATATACTCGCGCTCAATCTCGATGAAAACACGCCTTGTAAAAAGCCTTATTTTTTTATTTTTTATTAACTCGCTACCGATGTTTTCATTTTAAAAACCCAACATTGATCTCTAAGAAGGCTCAGAGCACCTTATGCAGGTACTAAGGACTGGAAGTGACGTGAAATGTTTACCTCAAGTGATATTTGACGGGAGTTTTCTTGTTCATGTGATTTACAGAACATTTTTCACTGAAAGAACTTCTTTACGAGATAATTCCCTTTTCGGGAATTGAGTGATCTTTCGCTTAATCCTCGTAAATTGCTACTGTGGTAAGTAACTTTCCTTAGTTTAAACACATTAGTTACTCTATTAATCTGTTTACTAAAATTAATATAACAAATTTATGGAAAAAAAATTAAGTACTTATTCACCAAAATTTGTTTGTTTTTTCCTATACATTTCGTCTATTGTTACGAAATAACCACATTGTTTTTGGAGTTAACTAGGTATTATGTTTACCACAGCTATATTCCACGCTTGTTGATTACTTAACTCAAATCTGTATTTTTAATTAAGATTTTAGTCATGACTAATCTTATTGTTCATTTGTAACTGTTTAATAATTTAATATGTACCTACCTTACAAAAAAAAAATACGAGTTACTAACACACCATAAATATGTAGAGTTTGACTGGTCCATAACGCAAAAGTTTGCTGCTGGACACAAATAATCTTTCACAATGGCTCCCTGGGGCTAGTTTGTTATCCACTATTACTAAATACATTTGTTTTGAAAGACCAAGATGTTATTGATTTTTTAAATCAAATGTTTAATTTAAAAGCGACCATAAATAGAGGTGTTTATTTGATTTGTTGTCTGCGTATGCTACACCCGCCTACTGTTAACCGATTTTAGTGTTTTTTCTTTTGATTGATATAATAAAGTATACATATACTTTTAATGAAAAGTCTAACTTTAGGGGAGGGCAAAATAGGTGGTGGATTTGCATATTACACTTTAGTTATATGAGTTCAATCTAAATCTTAAAAATCGTTTTCGAAATGCACATACATTCACTTCTACCGCTTTTATTTGTTTTCGGGCGCGATTTCGAATCCCAGAACGCCCCTCGAACTTTTCAAAGTTATGTGCGTTTTATGTAATCATAACATCGCTTGCTTCGACGGTGAAGAAAAACATCATGAGGAAACCTAAATGCCTGAGAGTTCTCCATAATGTTCTCAAATACGTGTAGAGTCCAAGTCCGCACTGGGCTAGAGTAGTGGACTACGACCTTATACACTCTTCTCATTCTCAGAGGAGACCCGTGCCCTGTAGTGAGCCGGTTATGGGTTGATGATGATGATGATGATGACTTACGATGAAGCAGGTTTAACATTTACTCTAAATCCTATTAGATAAGTACAATCCAAAATATTTGTGCATTGCATAGACACGTTTGGGCACTGCCTAACGCTTAAACTGTGACAGAGCATTACTTTTTTTTTTTCCCTACGGTTGCCTAACTCTAGTCGATATAAATAACAAAGCTATTGTATGTATATTATATCTGCAATTATGAATAACTAGGAAATTATTTCGCATTCAAATTACTTATTTGGCGGAATATTGAAAAAATATATTAGTTTTAATAGTGGTCAAATAAACAAATACAAGTGACTTGTAGTAAAAAAACATTACAGTCATACCCAAGTATAAATAAATAACACAATTCAAACGGTGTATTACATACACGTGTTAAAGTTAAATTTTGTTTTTTTTCGTCCACTATAAGTAGTCCTTGACTGCGATCTCACGTGGTAGTAAGTAATGATGCAATTTAAAATAGTAGCGGGCTGACATACTAGTTGCTTGTTGTATCGTTTTTTTCTCATTTCACTTCAGGTTAGCCCTTAACTGCAGTCTTACCTGCTGGGAAGTGACGATGCAGTCTAAGATGGTAACGGGCTAACCTGTTAGATTTATGGCAGTTATATGTAACCCAAATCCCTAATTGGTTTCTACGTTACATCATACCGTAAACCTAAATCGTTTGGCAAAGACTCCGTCGGTAGGATGGTAACTAGCCACGGCCCAACCGACCAGACCAAAGAATATTATAAATCGTCAATATCCCCGGGTTTCGAACACGTTAACTCTTATTTATAAGACCACATTGCTCACCACAGCGCCAGGTAGACACAATGTATCTAACTACCTACACATGAGTTTAAATACTAACGCAATCTATCAAGCCAGTATGAGACAGGTTTTCATTTAAAATTTCCGTCGGGCGAAAAGATTAAACACATTGTTGTGTGGCGTTTATCTTGAAAGGGATAGGCTTCTATTTGCATATTAATTTGTAAGTAAATTACAAAAAAATACTGCACGCGTGTGTTTGGCGACAAGTTTAATACCTACAGCGCGGCTACATGGGCAGGAGACAGTTATCGCCCCGGGAAATTTATCAACTCTCAAAGCATTGGCGCACAAGTGGAAATAATATGCAAATAATATATGTGTAATAATATTCCATGATTCCGTGATTAAGCAGGTGTACACAGTACACGTTAATTATATCCCCTGTCAAGGGTCATAGTCGGGGGATACAATTGTTTTCTCCTGCCTGTGCTAGCCCTGCTGCTGAAGAGTTATGAGAATTATATTCTACCCCCTTCATAAAAAACCGATGAAAATATCACTTGTTTTGAAAACCATAACTGCGACTCAGTCTTGCACTATAGCAGTATTATCGAATTTGGGTTTCATGATACACATTACCTTATGTTTGCCTTATTTTGTACTATTTTTAATTTGCTGTGTAACTGTTAATTGAAATAAACTTATTACTAAACTTATAAACTTATTACCTGCATGAATGTGAGCTCTCGGTAATGTTCTCAAAGGCGTGTGGAGTCCACCAATCCGTACTGGGCCAGCGTGTTGGTTTGCGGCCTTAACCCCTTCTCATTGTGGGTGGGCCAGTAATGGGATGATATGATGATGATGATAGTAAGAAATAAATGACAAAAATTATTTTCATTACTAATGATGCATTTAACTTAACAGTTGATTATCATAATACTTCTTTATTTACATTCAGTTAATGCGTTTCCTAACACAAATTAATTAAATTGGGCTGTTAATGCTATTTAGTAGTATTTAAACATACAAACAATCTATATAACAATAAAGATTATGATTTAAGATTATGATAACGAACTGATCAAGTCAGTCTGAGATTAGGTAAAAAATCACAACGTTTAACAATGTTAAGTGACAAGCAAGAAATAGAAATAAAAACCAATAATTAAATCCATCCATTGTAATTTTTTCACGGTAAAAAAGTAAAGTAAAAAATAATAAACAAATCACCATAACGAGGAAGGCGCTCACTGAATCAGACTTTTTACTAGTAGATACCTACCTATAATATGTACGTAGACAGGTTGCCAATTTGGAAGGGTACGCTCTTTTCACAAATCGATTTCACTAGACAAGTCATAAAACCTAACTTGTCTATGGCGCTTGCCACAAAGTATAGTCTTTTGTGTTTGTCGTTTCTTATTTCTCTTCAATTTGAATTTATATTTTTTCCATCTGTCATGTGTCTAGGGCAGGGTCCTAGGGAGAAGAGGGCCGATAATTCGTTGAATAAATGAATGAATTAATGAACATTCTTTAATTAAACATAGAAAGAAATGCTAATACAAAGTAAGATAAGAATGAAACGTGTAAATGAAAACTGAAATAATTTTTCACAGCTTTAGAGGAACATTATGCACTGTCTTTAAGACTTATCTGTGTAACCGAAAACCTAATGGTTTTTTTTTGAGTAAACCACTGCCATAGTTTTTACTGAAAGAAATCAGATACAGCCCTAACATCACATGCAATATTAAAATCATGTGACTCCTGTAAATTTATCAGGTACGCGTCGCGTAGCGTAGGTACGTGCGCGTGTCGGTCTTTTATCTTCAGTAGGGTTGCCATAACACACTTAAAATGTGTTAAATTTGTTTGTATAAAAAAAAATATGTTTCTTGTGATTTAATATCCTTTCTGGGTGATTCCTTATGAAATATACTAATGTAACCTTCAACATTAATTCGTAATTCGGTGACACGTTGTATAGTGATCTCTTCCAGGCAACCAAAGGCGTATTATGATATAGCTGTAGATCAAGATTTTATGGAGCCGCTTAGCTAAAATTGAAAATATAAACAATAATATTCTACGATTATTTGTCAACGCATGCCACACTATGCCTCTTACTATAGTTATTGCAAAACAGGTAATTGATAAACATAACATCTCGATAAATTATCGAATTAGCTTAGATTAATTAGATAGACGACAGACGATTAGCTTTACGCCTTTACAGAAACTCATTCTAGCCTAAACATAATAACGACCTTAAGAATAACTTTAGTCTATACATGCATGTACAGACTAAAGATATTCTTAAGCAATTTCCTAACATGAATCTTTATTCGGATTTCGGATGTAGATACTTAACATTTTTTTATTTTATTAAAGTTTTTTTAGCGTCATTTAGAGGAAATATAAAACATAGATCCTATCGTTAGGATCCTTTTAAACTCTACCCAAATAATGTATGAATGAATGAATGAATACACTTTTTTTGTACACCAAAGAAAAAGTAGTTACAGAGACATAAAGATAGAGCAGAAATAATATATGAGTATGCGAGAGTTGTTAAACTGCGTAAGTGGTTCCGTATTTTATATGTCACATACTGCCTGCTTCCAATAGACCGGTGTCTAGGTAATCGGTAGATTTTATTTATTTTAATAAACAAGAACTCGGGGAAAATTATTAAATCTTGTTACTAACTAAAATTGTATTATTATAACTCATAAATCGGCAGAATTGTGATCTGAAATCGGAAGGAGAATAAATTAGGAATTAGTAAGAAATTCTTTGAACTTTAGGCTGATACTTAGATGTTAGCCGTGTAACGCGTAAGGAAAACATCGTGAGGAAACCTGCATGCCTGAGTTCTACATAATGTTCTCAAAGGCGTGTGGAGTCCACCAATCCGCACTGGGCCAGCTTGGTGGACTGCGGCCTTAACCCGTCACCGCATTGTGGGAGGAGACCCTTGCTCTGTAGTGGGCCCGTAATGGGTTTATGTGATGGTGAACCTTAATGTTTATTGTATGCTTAAATGTGACGATAAACAAGTAGCACATAGCCGTCAACTAAACCCATGAAACTGATTCTACGTACTAGTTCGTCTCACAGGAAAATACACCAAAATCTACAACGAACCGGCCATTGTGATGTACACACGATACGCGGTTGCCGCGAAGATTCGCCACGATTATTCAACATTAATCGACAATAGACTGTAATCGCAATTAAGTATACAAGTGAAGTAAAAATACGGAAAATATTCCGAACCCTTATTATCTATTTAATATACTACTTATTTGTCGGAATTTTATTTAAAAAAAATTTATAGAACATTTTACTTTTATTTTCCTTTTTAATCATTCTTTAAAGAAATCTTTTAAAAACATTTGTAGAAAATAGGTGGAATCTGGTAGTCTTTATTTATGTGAAAACTTCTTGAGGCGCGTGGAGAACTTTTTGGGTTGGAATGGAACTCGCGTCAATGTCACCGAACGTTTGCCATGAGCTATATCTGTACTGGATATATATATGTGTACTTGTTGGATGAACAAGAAGCGAACTCACGTCAACATCACCACAAGCTTGTCATGAGCTATATGAATACTGTCTATACATATATGTCAGTACAAAGATTTAGTTTTCAGTTCTATGGGCAATCCCCAAAGACTTGTTTCTTAAAAGGTAGAGTCGCGTGGTGCTAATAGATGTACTATTACCACCACGCGAGTTGCTATGTAAGTTATTGAATTCGTTATCGTCAAAGTGAAATGGATCTAATGCTACTCGTTTTAAATCGCAAATTCTGTACTTCTGATTTTTTTACAAACGTTTTGTAAAAAGCCCGAGCTCAAGAATTGTAGCTAAATTTGGGCTTTAACGAAATACAAATAAGACGCAATTTACTCCGATGTGCACGTATTTTTATACTCGAAAACGCCTTCTCGATTGCGAGCGAGCAAATCTTGAATCTAAGGATTCAGATTTCCTGGGACGTTAAATTTACCTGCGGGTATTTTTAGATGTCGCCTGTCTTCACCTTTTTCAAACTACAGTCTTCTTCTACATGTGTTTTATTACTCTCTGCGACTCGAATGTTTCATCAATCTACTTTGATGCGCTGAGACTCATATAGCTGAGATACAAAACCACTTCAACACTGGATCACAACGTCCTTCGCAGCTTAACTGGTAATAGGCAGCTTGATATTGCAATTTAGCTACGCAATTAGTTAAGGTACGTTTACTCTGGCTCTTCTACTTTAATAATTTGGGCAGCATCATTGATTTCTTCATTTCGGATTTTCGAATTTGTTATACCTACTTATTAGTCTTAAATTAGTAGATAGCTATAATTTCAAAAACCGACATAATAACTCCAAAGGAGTTTAGATCAGACAGCCGGTCGTAAAAATGTGCTAAAAGCCTAAAACCGAATAAATATTCGCTTTGAAGTTTAAAGACAACATGTTGTGCCGAACCCACCTATCGTGGTATTAGGGCAAGTAGAAAATGAATTTTTAAAACCCATCATACCTGTCGATTACTGAGTAACTACGTTTTTCGGATTTTACGCTTGCCTCTTTTTAATCTGTGTCCAGTGACCTTGACCCGTCACAAATACACACCTTTAACCGCAGCTAATGAAGTAACAATGTCAAACACCGCATTACCAAAACATTCGCGTGTTATTATCTGTTTAATTTAATTATATTCTAATGACCAGAGTAAATACAAAAAGCTATACTTTGATTATCTCATTGAGAAATAAAACATAATCATTATCATAATCTATGGATTAACGTCCCACTGTTGGGCACGGGCTTCGCCTCTCATAGGTGTGACGGTTTTAGAACGTAGACCCACCACGCACACTACTACTAACACGAGAAAATCTTTACCTGGACCGAAGGCTTTAAGTGCTGTCCGAGAGACGGGGGTCGACCCGCTAATTTCTGACCCCGGGCTGGGACTAAAAGTCTGGTACATAAAATACAAATATTTGTTTATTTAATGCACTTTATTGCACACCACGCACAGTAAAAAGTTTAACAAGAATAAAATTACAAATATTAGGCAGGTAAAAAAGTCGACATTATTGCTAACAAAAGATAGTCAACCTATAAAAAAAAACATGAGAAAAGTTACAGTATCTGTATATATAAAAGAAAGTTGTGTTCGTTACACCATTTGGCGGAAAGGCTGGACCAATATTTATGATATTTGATTTTTCGGATTCTTCTTAGACCGGAATAGGATAATATCCGCAGTACGAAGTTCCCCGGGACAGCTGGTAATAATATACAGTTTTTATAATTTTTGATCCAACCCGGATTGCGAACTCAGGACCTCGTGATCCGTAGTTGAACATTCTAACCCCTAGGTTCCAAGCTTACATTTTTTTGGTCTCATAACAGTGACTGTGAGCTCATGACAATGAATAGTGGACAGATTAACACTGTCCAAGGTCTACTATTTGATTCAATGGTAAAAAAATACCTAAAGTATTTTTTTACCATTGAATCAAATTCAATAATAAAATTTAATTTATAGTTAGGTGTATTTAGAAGCATCCCATATCAAGGGTAAGTGGCGCGTATTGATTCAATTAATAGCGATCGTTTCATGAAGCCGGAAAAAAATATAATTTGATGGAAACTCGGATCCAAATTTTAACATACAGCTTAAATTATTTTGCAGCGCAATATCATGCTGCGGCCGGATAATTAATTAAAAAATCTAAATTATCTCATTTCAAGAAGTCTGAGGTGATGAGATTGCAATAGATTTCTACTTTCTTTTTTCTATTTGAAGCGGCTAAAGTATGCTAGTGTGCAAGTTAGCAACTCGAATCATTCTAACCACTTTTCATCGTAGACAATCATTTATTTTTCTATTCAACACGTCGTTGGTTGAACACCAGTTGCAGGGTAAGCACGAAACTTAAAGGTAAAGCATAAAGTACACACATAGATAACAAGTGACTTATATGGATAAAAATAGCCAAGTTCGAATACCGTCACGCACATCTTACTTTTTAAGTTATTTGCGTTTTAAGCAATATCATTTGCAATATCAAATTCAATATCACTTGCTTTCATAATGCAGGGAAACATCGTGAGAAAACCTACATGCCTGAGAATTCTCCATAATGTTCTCAAATGCCTGGGAAATCAAGCAACCCGCTACAGGCTACGGCCTAAATACTTCTCATTTTAGGAGGAGACCCGTGCTTTATAGTAGGTCGGGAATGGGTTGATATGATGATGATGCATGTAAGAGTGTCTCCATTGCACTGATCTTGACAAAACTTGACATTGAGATTGCATGTATCCTGAAGACGAGATACTTTTTACCGGATACTGATATACTACACCACCAGAAGTGCACCGGGCTCCTATTTTAGGGTAGGCAATGCTTTCGTGCACATGAAGTGCACGCCACTGACCACCGGTCACCCCAGAATAACTAATATAGTATAAGTAATGGTTTAGCAATGTGGAAATTCTGTTTAGTCTGTTGTTTAAAGTGATTGAAACCTTTCCGCGAAGAAAGGCTCTCTCCGTTTGGCTCTCAGGCTGTGTGATAATCGCCTAAGTAAACAACTACATTCAGATTCTATAGTAGCGGTGAAATCGTATTTGAATTGGATCTCATCGCGGTCTAAAAAGGTTTGCCAATACCTGCAGTGTAAACTTTTTAGTTTTTACGGTTAACCAGATGCGGTTGCGCGCCGCTACCTAAACTACTCACCACTAAATAAACTCACGCTAAAAATATTTGCAAATGTAAATATTTTTCGCTTAGTCTCCATAAATCTTGCTGCAGCATTAAATGTTAAAAAATCTCACGAGATTCACGAACGAGTCAAAATTGAATTGGCGGAACGAACTTGGAACTGCTAAAGTTCACGGTCTCGATTTTTGTTAACTTAATTGATTTTTTTGAGACTTGTGCGAACTCCGATACTTGCACAAAACGTGTTCATTCATTTACCTATACTATTTAAATAAGTAAGTAGGTATAATCAAATTATCTAGAATTTTTGTCGCCGTTTATTTAACTACTGGCTTGAGAATCATTAGCGTTTCTTCCGATCGGCCATGATTTCGTAGTATCATGGGACTATTCTTAGGTTTTAGTTGAATTTTGTAAAAGTTGATCAGTCTCATGAAACAAATAATATGTACTGAAGCATGGCCGCTCGGTAGAATCGCGTTTTTCCGAACGGCTATGGATTCCTAGCATCATGGGGCTATTCTAAGATTTTAGATGTAATTTCTAAAAGTCGATCCGTCTTATTAAACAAATAGAATTCTCCGAAGCATGGCCGCTCGGTAGAAACGCGTTTCTTCCGATCGGATATGGTTTCCTAGCAACATGGGGCTATCCTAAGGTTTTAGTAGTAATTTGTAAAAGTTGATCAGTCTTATTATACAAATAATCCGCTCCGAAGCATGGCCGCTCGGTAAAAACACGTTTCTAGCGAGCGGCCTTAGGTTCTCAAGAACCATGCGGAGTAGCTCACTGAGACTTGGTAGCAATAAATCGTAACACACTGTCTGCTTTCTAAAATAAAGATGCAGACCCTTGAGCTATTATTACAAGCAGGTATGTTTATTTGCGAAAGAAAAGAGAATATTGTAAAATGTCTAGTATTGTGTTTATTTATAGCAACAAAATAACATTTCAGTGTCTACAGTAGAGTATAGTGTACCTACCCTATCGTCTTTAACATATTGTGCCTCAAATTTTTTATAGTTGGCTAAAGTGTATTTTGACTGCGGAACGTCTGCTTTACGACCATTTGCATCAAAATTCTTATTACAGACAGTTTTATAGTAATATAAATAACATGTTATACTTAGATACAAAACGATAAAAGTCGATCGTGTATACATTTAGGTGGGAAATAAAGCAATCGTATAAAACTAAAAGGAAACTAGGAACACTTGAGAAAAATTAGACCTTGAATCGCTATTCAAAGTCTTATTTTAAAGCAGATTTTTTTAAAGAATATATCAAAAACAAATCCAATTTTAAATCCCATATTCAACCAAATTAAAGTAACATACATATATATGTACATAAGTTATCTAACAAATGGAAAGTCGCGCGGTCTTAAACACTGTTCAAACTTCCGAGTTCCGAATGAATGGCCCTGAATGCTCCCTTAGATCCCGATCTACCAACTGACATCATATCATTATACTAGCCTTCGTACGCATCTGTATCGGTTTTTCAAAAATCATGATTAACAACGCATTTATTATGGTAAAGATAAATATCTTGCGAATGTGATTATTAATGCGATTATTTAAAAAGGTAAATGCTTCTAACCTTGAAAACGGATACTTAAAATAATAATGATGTAATTATAATGTAAGTTGTCATAGCCTAAGTGGGTAAGACTTCTGCTTCCCTTTCGGAGAGTTCAATCCCCTGAACGCACTTCTAACTATTAAGAGCTATATGCTATTTTTATTTTTAAGCAATTTAAATATCAATTCCTATAACGCCGAAGAAAAACATCGTGAACAAACTTGCATGCTCGAGAGTTTTCATAACGTTCTCAAAAGCGTGTGAAGTCTACCAATACGATCTTCGCGTGGTGGACTACGGCCTGAACCTTGCTCATTCTGACAGAAAACCCGTGCCCTGTAGCGGACCGTCAACGTGTTGATAATGTACTGTTTTCCGAAGGTGACGGCAGATCAGAATACCATTTTGCCTCTTTCCGCGGCTGTCGTACGAGGCAAAGTAAAGGAGAATGGGCAGCAGTGTCCTCTGTCATACTACTAACATCAACTGTGATCATCAACCCATCTGATCAGCTTTGTGATGTGGGCATTGACCGAGGCCCGTAGTCTAGGGAGCTGCTATGGTAAAGATATACGGATACCGATTTTTACACGGATACTTTTATTCTGTGGAAACCATTCCACTCGGTCCAAAGCAAAAGCTTAATTAAATAATTAACTGCATTTTCCACGAAGCTTTATTGGCATTGATGTCAGTCACTACAGTAAATTGGATTAAAAAATAATTATTTATATAAATTTCCATGTTACAGCGTAATGTATACTGTTTTAATTTAGATTCAATTCAATTTAATTATCAAGCATGCAACACCAGTTTTAATCGCTTCATCCTACGTTACAATGCCAAGGTTCATTACAAAGATCTTCCTAACGCCTGCCGCATCAAACAGTTAGTACTAGAATTTCTCGCTCGCAATCAAGGTGTCGTTTTCGAGTACTGAATTCTGTATCGTTTAAGTAAAATGGACCTAATGTCACTCGTTTTAGAGTCACTTATACGGTACTTGTAATTTTTGTTTAAAAAACGTTCAAAAGCCGGAGTTAAAGAACTATAGGCAAATTTGCGCTTTACATTGAAAATAAGATTAATTTCAGTCCTATGTTCAAGTATTTCCATACTTGAAGACGAATCCTTGATTGCGACGAATCCTCGAGCAAATTTCGTACTAAGGCTATATAGTTGTTCGCTAATTATGCAAAGAGATCTACTGCACCTATATTAGTATCAGTTTCACTGGAAGTGCTACTTTCTGATATCTCGATCGAGTTTATTAATTAGTTATTAAATGTAAATCTCGAGTAAATTAGCCTATTACTATAATTTATACGGGCTTTAGGTGATTACTGTCAAGCCTCTGATGATATAATTCAAACCGTAACACTGAAAGGTCATCAATCATCATTATCAACTCATTACCAGCCAACCACACAGCCCACTACGCTATAGCTAGAGATTTTGGTAAACACCGCCAATTTCCTTAGGGCGTGTGAGAATTTCCTAAAAGACTACAAATTTTTTTACCTGACCCGTGAATCAAAACCAGTAAATTACATATCTCGCGACAGGCGTAAATCATGCAATCTTTGCTGTCAAACGTCACTTTTGTATTTTTTTTTTGTATGCACAATTAACGTTTGACAGCAAAGTTCGAGAGAGTTACGCCTGTCGCAAGCCTGTTGTGAGATACGTAATCACCCTACGGGAATCTAAAAAGTATAGGTATAGGCAGTTGATGACCATTTTTCTGACGTAGTTTCTGCTATGCAAGATTACTAAAGCTTTTCTCAGACATTTATTATTTTTTTGGGATAAGATACAATTTAAGTACTATACTTATATTATACTGATTATTTTGTTTCATACTTTAGGCAACTGAAAATTGCAATAAAAAAAAGGAATTGAAAACTGCACGGAGCGGCCACGTAGTATTTTAGGTCGCGTTCTACTTTGCAACACTAACCAACATACATGCTACAGTCAATGCCATCAGGATAGGAATTGAATGTGAGACACATCTAGTTATTACTTGATATCAAGATTGTTACGATCAGATTGTGGTCCGGTTACAAACCAATTTGTCTCACGCTCCTCATAAACATATCCTGTATTTGCTACTCACGCGGAAGAACATAGTAAAAATGCAGCAAAGGAACAATAAAGAATTCAATCTTGGTTTAATTACCCTACTCATCATCATTCTCAGGTGATCCCATTATTGGAATAGCCGGAGGATATACACAGGGTATGCAGATCATATAAAATGAAGAAAATCTCCAGTACGAGTTACAAAAACTTAAAAGTATCCTTAAGTTTTTTATAACTCGTACTGGAGATTTTTTTCATTTTATATTATCTATCCGCTTAGTGCATTCGTTGTGCATACTCTGTATGCACGCTACTGGCTGGACAATGACTTTGGTATTCCAAGGTGCTGGAGTCGCACTAAACTTTGAAGTTTTGGTAGACAGGGGGTCTACCTAACAAGATAAAGTGACGACATAAATCCAGTCTCAAGTCGTCATCTCTACGACCTAATTAATGACTTTCTGCCAGCATTGGTAGGATATGAAAATTTGATCACCTGATTTTATATAATAACAAAGATTAAATTGTTCACATGCCACGGCAACAGGGAAAAAAGAAGTACCTGCATTTTATATTGCGCGTATATTACCTGTGCGCCCATACTAGGGGATTGGATAAAACTGTGGGAGAACCAAAACATTTTGTCCTTACCCCATGAAGAAAATTCTCCATGCCAAAACCCATTTTACAATCTGTTCTGGATACAGTCGGCACAGAACCCTAGCGGGTCGACATGCCCACAGAAGACCTATGAGCTTTACTTCCTATAGCTATGATGATGATGATGAATGTGGTGAAACAGGCCCACGGAAAAAGGGAGGGGAGAGCAAGCTTTAACCCCTTCATTCAGATACAATGCAAGTTTATTATCTACTTGCCAAAAATTATGCTAAATCTACAAGGTATGACAAATGATTTGGTTTTTCCCAATCTTCTATTCATATAAAAATGAATTGCCGCGCGCGGTTTCTCGCAAAAACTTGAAAATGGCTGGAACGTTTAATTATTTCTTTTTTAATTAGAAGATATACAAAGCAACAGCTGAAAAAAAAAAAACTGTGGTTTGCGCTCCACTTCGGATTATTTTCAATAGATCGTTGAACGTCGCTTGTAGCTTGGGAGCCTTATAAAATTTCAAATGTATTTCATTTTTAATATTTGTTGTTTTGGCGTAATGAAAATGTGGCAATAGTCATACAAACTCTGTGAAAATGCCAACTCTGTAACTATTACGTCTCATGCTATACCACCCGCTCACAGACAGACGGACAGACAACGGAAATTAGTACAGATCACTTAATACTATGTCGAAAAATACCAAATCACCATGCTTTTATTACTTAATTATACAATTTATACTACTATATGTTTTCACAAAATAAATAAATTAAATAAGAAAATAAAATACTTTACTTGCACCTACCTAATTTGTCATACCATATCATTACCACGGGATACAACTCATTTGGTAAGAAACCTAGACCTACCGACCAAACTAAGAACCATCACTCAATTATCATTTCTTGTACACTTATGTTAAGTACTTAGTTGACGAATACTTTTAACTTTATAAGTATAGTGAAAAACTGGCTTATACTTTTACCTTATTTAAGCTGTTCTGTGTTTCAACAATATTTACTATACGAATCTATTTAAACGAGTATTTTATTTTGACGAGTAGAGTCATCAATCAAATAGTTCTGCTTTGTGTGTCAGTTATTACTAATAGCAATCTCATAATATAATATAGGTGTCATTACGGCGTAATGGAAAATAATACCTGGTAGTATTTATACTTAAATATAATAATAAGAATTTATTTAGATATTGTATTTAATGGAATTTTACTTGGATAGGACTTCCCCTTTAAACTTCATTGTACCTTTTTAAACAACTTCAAAAGAGAAAAAAGGTATCCATTTTATTTACCTAAGCATGGCGTACTTATGCCGCTAAGCAGGATTGTTGCAATGCTGTGCTCCGGTCTGAAGGGTCAAGGGTGTGGTTGCCGGTGTAATTCCAGGCATATGATGCTTAACACCTATGCCTCAATTTGATGGCATTAGCTTGGTCCGTCAATAATTATAATAATTGCTGGTGTTGGCTTAAATGTTATTTATATTTTCATCGAATCTAAACCGATTTTTACATTATTCTTTCAAACCATCTATTAAATCTACTAACTTAATATATTTTATAAATTGCGAAGGTCAGTTTTTTATTCAGCCTTCATGAATAATCGAGGTTTAAAAAAAAGCAATCTTTATCTATAGACATAGTTTACTTCTATTTCTTCTTTTGATTTATGGCTTTTCGTAGTGCCAATACAGCACAATGTACTTTGCCAGTGTCAAGTAGCTTGGAAAAGGCCCGAACTAGAGTAGTCAGTAAAGAAAAAGAAATGTCTTTTTCATAACTTCGTCCTGCAATAGTAGTTGTTAGAGACACAGTTTAAAACCGTCAGGTTTCTGACAAACATCCACAGAGTACATAAAATAGCCACAGAGTACAAACAACGTAGAAACTAAATAACTACACAGAGGAATATTGAATTGGGAGTTCTATATATAGCCTTGGTCATGTGGCAGATCAGAATACAGATGGCACCACTATTCCTCTTACTGTATATATATCCTCCTGGCCGTATCCGACCACAGCGA
Organism: Pararge aegeria; assembly: GCF_905163445.1. Taxonomy (NCBI): domain Eukaryota; kingdom Metazoa; phylum Arthropoda; class Insecta; order Lepidoptera; family Nymphalidae; genus Pararge; species Pararge aegeria. Next base: position 11,709,219 of record NC_053199.1, on the reverse strand, counting down.
CTCCTTCTAGCTATTATGAGCGTAACTGATGTGCTCTAAAGTGACTGGCATAACCCCTCTTTGTTTTAAATGTGCGATCACATTGACAGCACGTCAGTACTCCATCAATTATATTGTAATATATGGCCGGCGATGGTCTGGCCTTTATCTCATTACGCCTAGCATCTTGCTCTGCGCGCCTTTTAACTTCAAACTCCGATACTTTTTTATTTAGATGGGTCCATATCACATCTCTTCATGTGCCGCTTTAGCACATCTTTATATCGCAAGAGTTTCCCGCCCTGTTTACGTCTCCCAACCTGCAACTCGGAGTAAAATATGCGCTTAGCCACTCTTTGTTCACCCATTCTGTTGCATCGCGAGATACGTAATCGCCCTGCGGGTCCAGTTGTGTTTTCAAACCATTCAGGAATACATTGAAATATAAACATAAAATTACATAAAAACCGTCCACATATTGAGGTGACAAACACACGTACCAAAGGATTATACTAATATTCTCACCGTTTCAACCTTCCCTAGACTTCCATAAATATTTCAAAATATAAATTGGCCAAATCGGTCCAGCCGTTCTCGTGTTTTAGCGAGACTAACGAACAGCAATTCATTTTTATATATATAAATTTTAACTTATCCGTCTGTGCCAATAATATAAGACAGGTACAATCGGCCTTATCGCTAAAAAGCGATCTCTATAACCTGGCAACTTATCCTACGGTAATCAAGGTGTCATTAGACACTTTCGAATCCTTGAGAATATATCGAAATAAGATCAATCGCATTAACTGACAACATGATTTCATTATAATAACTAAGCTAAGGTATACATAATAATAATTTAATGGATTCATAGTATTAACGACAAAGAAATAAAATGGTTTGACTTTCAAATGTTTGATATAATTTAGAAGTAAATAGATAATAATTATAAATATTTAAATTAATACACTACATTAATGAGAATAATGACTTTTACTTAGAATTATTGGGTTTGCATATTTGATCTATTTAAAGGAAAATGTAAATAATAAATAGGATCACGCAGCTAATCTAACATTTTAATAATTTTTATGACCAAATTACTATTAGTAATTTGAAATTAAACCCGTTCATATCACATGATGGCATCAGAGATTAATTACATCATGAATATATCGGTAGATAATTCTGCATCTCACAGACTCAAAAGTAACGGATACAGCTCAACGATTCAGACAGCCCTTGATTTTCGGATTCTTACAGTACTACATACTTGTACCTACCTAAGTTTTTAAATAAGACTTAATTTCTTGACGACTTTACTGAATTGGAGGATGTGAATCACATACTCGTAGACTTCCCAAGAAAATCATTACGATGTATGTCTTAAGCATCCTATCCTTTAATTTTATTCATTTCATACTAAAAAAAATGTTTTCGGTAAACCTCTATCCCGCTCTTGTTATGGTCATGACTTTACTTCGTATGTATTTGGACCTAAAATAATTTGGTGGTGTGGTTTGGATTATTGATATCAATAATCCAAATTGATCTTAAGAAATCTCAACATGCAGGTTTCCGCTAACTCCGAATGGGAGGCCGAAGCCCTAACCATTAGGCTATCACTGCAATGAGTGCATGGACTTTAATGGGCTGATGTCGATTGTAATGAAGGAAAATCATCATCCACATCGTTCCAAACTGCACGACCAATGCTGCGTTTACCGGTGCGGGGTTGCCACTCCCAACACTTTGGAACCCCAACGTCCATCGGTTCTACGAGCTATGTGCCCCGCGCATTGCCACTTCAGCTTCGCGACTCGTTCAGCTATGTCGGTAACTTTTCTTCTTCTACGGATCTCCTCATTTTTGATCACGTAGAGATACTCCTAACTTAGCTCTTTCCATTGCTAGCTGAATGAATCTAAGCCTTCTTATGAGGCCAATAAATGGAAATAGAGACAAAAATTCTTTTGAAACGTTTCTGTCCTTGGAGTTGTGGGTTACTTTGTGAACCAGATCAGCCTAGAGTAACAACCGACCGTCACCGCACTGATGACTGCTTCCCGCCTATTGTTCGCGCTGAACATAATTAATATATACTCACTATAATACTACTTGGTTTTACAATAGCAGTTTTATTAGATAACCAGCTATACCTCGCGACTTCGTCTGTGTAAAATTTGTGATGAGTTCCCTATGCTAACATTCTTTACTGCATTTTATCTTCTTTGTATTTTATAGCCCAATCTTGACGAAGACAGGTGGGCGATTCGAATGCTGAATATTGTTTGGGATGATAAAAATAATAATAATAAAATAATAAATCTTTTGTTTTGGGAAATAAACAACACATAAGAATTAACATATAGATTACACGCTACACAAAAACATAAGAACTTAAATTACAAAGAAAAAAAAAAGAATGGGTCTTAAAATTAGGTAACTAAAAATTAAATAATCTACAAACAAACAAATATAATTCTATGTTGGCAGTAGACATATCTGTTGTGTCCCAAACAGAGTATCTCCTCAGCGTCATGCTGTAGCAGTGGTTTAATGATCACTGCTACAGCACTGATTTTCAGGCGACCTCTCTGGTATAGTTCTAACACTATCCTCCGCACTCGACTCACCAGCCCAAATATTGTTTACACTGATTACTTTGTTATGTCTAATACACTTTAATCCCCTATTAGGTCATCCCCAATATGAAATCCCCTTTCGGCTTAGAATCCTTAAACATGTTATAGTAATACACTATTTTTGTAGCAATAGAGTTTATTATGCTAAAGCTCGTCCGGCGCCACTGCCACCATGCTTATTTCTGACTCTAAGCAGCATTGCTGTTTCAGTCTTAAGGGTGTGGTTGCCAGTGTAATTACAGGCACATCAGACAGGGCGGCACTACGACGCGACGTGTTCCTTCAAATTTAAATTCAAATTCATTTATTTCAAGTAGGCCTACCTTTTGAAAAGTCACGTATGTATGTTTGTCGTGACTCTCCGAAGTGTTGCTCGGTTTATAGGTTGGCCATCTGCTTCGTATCTCAATACAATTATTAGATAATTTGAAAAGAAAAAACATGCACTCGTATTTTACTCTTTCATTTGTCATCCTAAATACAAATTTTCGAAGATATAATAAAAAAAATTACGCACTTTCATATAAACTTTCATCCTCTATTTCCCTTATAATTAAGGCTATACAAAATATAATATAGGCTATAAAATCCCTTAGGGATGAATATATAAAAAGTTGTATAGCCTTGGCAGCCAATTGGCGCAGTGGGTCTATTTTCTTAGTCCAGGGCAGCCGCGTGTTCGATTACCACAGCTGGAGAATGTTTGTGTGATGAACATCAATGTTTTTCAGTAAATTTATTTCTCAAGCTATCACATGCAAAACCTAAATCCAGATAGCGCTTTCAAACAAAAAAACATACTGTGCAGCGTTATTATTAGTATACACAGTTATACCTAACAACCAAGTCAGTCACCGCTGATTGTTTTGTTATGGAGAACTCCTTACAATAACAACGACGATTATTGGATATTTTTAACTGCCTTGTTAGTCTCAGGACCCAATCTTACCGGAATCACAAGGTCCTGGGTCTAATACCCGGGTCAAGCCTATAATATTTAGGAACATATAATGAAGAACATATCGACTCCTCATTGTGTCCAAAAACAGTGAAAACTCCCCGCGCACGTCTCACTTCACACCCGCGGAATGTTGCTAGCTCACAAACTTGTTCCCGTTTCATGTCAAACGTTTAGAACATTAAAGGTAAAATAATTACTGTCAAGTGCTAAATGGTATGAAGTTCGAGTCCCTCCACTTTAGTAGAGTGATTTTTGATACTTCAATATTAGTCGTGTATACAGTTTCTGTACGTTTAAAATCTGTGATAAGGAATTGTGTTTTTCTGTTAATATTCAGCTCAGAGTTAGGAAAGTGGTGGATTCCACACACGTGTCTCGGTCCTCGGGTAGTACCTACGTCATGGCGTCTTCACGCGTCAGTCTCTTCTATTAGCACTAACATCAACTATACTACAATCGCTTAAAGCAGTATTATTTTAATACTGATGACGTTTTTTTTTAAATATTATAATTTTTGTATTTAAGACGTCAAAATTTCAGAAATAGATTACCATTTTAAAATAATATCTACTGCTTTAAGCGATGACAGTAAGCCACAGATGTTAGCTATCGTTACAGCCCACCCGCATTGAGGCAGCGTATAGGCTCTAAAACTATCTCTCCTATGAGAGAGGTCTGTGTCCAGCAATGGAACGCCCGAATTGTGCCTTCCTAGGTTCTGGTCTACTCGGACTGTAGAGAAATCCACCTCTACCGGACCCGGGTATCAAACTATCAAATTCAAAATTCAAACATGTTTATTCATAGATTAATAACAGGCACTTATGAAGCGTTCATAGCTAGGTACATATAATATGCTACCATTACTGTTAGATTATGGTGATGATTACATTACTTAAAACTTAAGCTAAAAGGATTCCAAACGCAACGTTTCGGGAAAATTATCTATTTTCTGCTTTTTTTTCTTTCTATCTTTTAATTAACTATCTATGCTGACCACTCGATCATCGAGAGTGTCTTATTAGAACATACATACAACCTACCTAAATACTGCTACCTAAGGTGTATTTATTTTGGTTTCTGGCCGATGGCCGAGAATTACCATTATCACAATGGTTAATATTATTCAACTTGTGAGTACCAACATACTAATTATATTATTTACGTTTAATCTTATGAGGGTCGTTAACTCTTCTCGTGAGTTCATATTAGGTCTGTGCCGTTTTAAATCCTCGCTGAAATACTCCGCCAGACATATTTCTGCCGCTGAGCAGCATGGTTGCATTGCTGTGTTTCGGTTTGAAATTTGTGGTTGCCGGTGCAACAACAGGCACGTAAGCATGCAAGAAGTGTTCCTTGCATGCTCTGCGAAGTGTTTCCCTGTTTATAAGCGATGTTTTACAACTTTCTATCAGTTGGGTCCGTCAATCTATAAATACTTATATATAATGCGAAATTGTAAATGAATGAATGAATGAGTGAATACACTTTTATTGCACACCACAAAAAGTACATAGAAAAAAAGAAAAGTATAACAAAACAACGTATACAAAATTTGCTTGTCTCTTTGTTATTCCTTTAGGGCTCTATGGCTCTATCTTATCAACGAATACACTTGATTTTTGCACCTCTATGCACGCCACTGAACATAGGCTACTTATATGCCAGGAAAACTAACAGTTTCCATGGAATTTGAAAAAATAAGGTTGTAAACTCGGCCAAAGAACGTGGGAAACCGATAGTTATTACTGTAAAAATAAAAGAATTTTACGTATAATCACAGTAAAGATGTAAGCTGAAGCTTTAATTTATTTACTGTGGTATAAACTTCTGGATATTAAAGCTTATCTTAACAGTCTGCATTTTTATTTGTCGGGAATTATAACTATACCTTCCGAAGATGTTAAAAAGTTTGTTGCTTAAAAACGTATCCAGTTAGGAATGACATAAAGGCGCGGAATCCTCTCACGGTGTTTCTAGTCGCTCTTGACCGTTTCCAATAAAAAACTACAAACAAGAGCTAAACTCGGGTCTTGGAGTGGTTATTTAAAGACGGAACGCTCAAAGCTCCATAAACATAATGCTCCCCGTTTTTACGATCAAAGCGCCTCACAATATTTTGAATGTTAAGGTCGTTACGTAGTTGATGTTTTATATTTAGAGCGAATAGTAATGGAGTTAGTTACATATGGTGATGTTTTATCGGCTCATTAGTGGCCCATTACGAGTCGGGTCTCCTTGCTTGCCCTGGGAGGCGGCGTATAGTTATTGGGCTAGCTACCCGTCCTTATATGAGTCTGAGGGGGGGTCAAGCTGTCCTGATCCCCTCCTCCTTAGCGTAGTAGCCCTGGCAATCGGTTGGGGCGGTTGGTAACGTCTGGGAAGTATACAACGGGTTCCCTGGACGTCCAATAAAGCCAACGAGACGGACATGCCGTGGTGGTTTCTTAGTTCCGGTAAATGAGTTCCACATAACCTCTGTCCTGCCCAAAAGGACAGAGGTAGCCATAAAGCTTTTCCACCGAGACAAAAAAAAAAAAAAGGGTGGGCACGAGTCTCCTATCAGAAGTAAAAGGGTTCAGCCGGGGCCCACGTGCGAATTCGTAGACTTCACACTCCTTAAAAACATTATGGAGAACTCTTAGGGCATGCTAGTTTCCTCACTTTGTTTTCCTTCACCGTTAAAAAAAGTGATATTAAATTGCTAAAAAAATTAAAAACGCAAATAACTCCGAAGAGTTGCGTGGCTGGGAACGAACTTCGACCTGTCGAAAGGGAAGCTGAAAACTTACCCACTAGGCTATCACCGCTTTGATAAAAATCGCTAAAGACAAATTGGTCGTATGCTTCGAAGATCCTATACTTTAGAAGCATACGACTGTATTCAAATTTGAATGGAAAAAAAGTGTAAGAGAAATGTGTCGTATCTTTTACACTACAACAGGTTTTAAAGAAATAAAATAAAAACATGTGCATTTTGTCTGATGGGAGGCTTTGGCCGTAGCTAGTTACCACCCTACCGACATAGACGTGCCGCTAAGCGTATTTGTTTTCCGGTAACGATAACGTGAGTATTACGCTTTTTGTTGACCCAATAATTCCACAAACACAGTATACCAAGATCAAGGATAGTGTTCGGTGACGATGACACCAGTTCCATGATTTTTGTTCACACAAAAAGTGCTCAACGCAAAAAGTTTCAACTTCAATAAAAAAAATATACTTAGGTTATAGCCTATATTTTACTTGGAGTTCTTCTTACATACTGAATTTAACCGCTTACAAAAAGTTAATGATTAATGGTATATTCCATTGCATATAAGAAACATAAATAAAAAAAAATGTAGATATAATAAAATGTAACAATGTATCTCTCGTATAGAACCCAAATAAACCTACGTTTTCTAATGGTTTTTATACCTAATATTGTTTGAAGTGGGAATTACCGAAAGAGAGACAAAAATACAGACTACGGCTATCGTCATATTGAATTAGTTAAATGTGTTAGCACCTAGGTATGTAGTTTTCCCGAAATCCATTCACACCTGAAGCGTCAGGTAGGTTTTTCCTTAAAAATAAAGAAAATAAAGTTAGTTCATGATGCCATTAATTAAGAAATTACTACGAAGGAAGCGATTGCACAAAAGTACCGTAACGTGTAGTAAAGTTGCAGCGATGTTTCTAAAAATGTTTAGAGGCACAACCAGCCTGACCAGTGGCGTGCATAGAGGGTATGCACAAGGTATGCAGATGATACAAAATGGAGAAAATCTCCTGTAAGAGTTATAAAAGCCCAACCTCAAGTATTTATAACTCGTACTGGATCCATAAATTATGTAATTCCATCTAGTTAGTGTAAGTGGCCCTGCCGTACTAAGAAGATGTAATATCCCTAATCATATTATAAATGCCAATCTAAGTTTGTTTGTTACGCTTTCACGCAAAAACTACTTAACCGATCCTCATGAAACTTTGTACACATATTCTTGGAAGTGTTCGAAGTAATATAGGATACTTTTTATCCCGACATTAAGCTCGGTTCCTTTGGGAGAGGGGATAAAAGTGTTTGACGATTTTACACCATAACTCCGACAAATTATAACCGATTTAAATTTTTTTTTTGTACTATAGAGGTTATAATATGTGTTTAATTTTGCTTAAACTTTGTGTAGATCTGATGAATGTGGTTGGAGATAGAGGACAGAACTCATCAGCGGACAGTAGCAAACCCCTCATTTAAGGCTTAGCGATACTGAATACTTTTAAAACAAAATCAAACGCAGACGAAGTCGCGGGCAATCCGCTAGTAAATAAATAAATAAATTAACATTAACCCACGCTTAGGTTGATCGTACTGGACGGCAATTTGTAATACGTGTGTCTTCTACCTTACATGCCCTAAGAAGTATGGCTCTTTTTATATACGGTCAACCAACTATAAGGAAGGACTTGGTGGCTTGGTATTATTACGATAAAAAGTAGTATTGGTTTATCTATAAGTATATTATTCGAACGATATATTTCATCGGTAGCATTAAATCAGTGCCTATTGTTGGAGAACGTGGGGATAGGACTTCCAATAATACTATTTTTCACTTTTTACATTTGACATATAATCGAGCAGAATTTCCCCCTAGAACTACTTGATACAGAATGAATGCTTGAGAAGGTAATGCTTCTACTTTTATACTGCTCAGTTACCGTTTACAATGTTGACAACAAAACGAGCCAATAATAATATTTTAATATCAGTTTCCGGTGAGTTATTTCACAAAATATATTGTTATTGGAAAGCATTAAATATTTAGACAAGTATTATTACGAATTATATAAAGCAAAATGGAACTATTAAAGCAATTCTATATTAATGAATCTTGTAGTGACGTCACAACATGTTTATGGTGTAGCGTAGGTATCCAGGGGGAGCAACCGCTAACACTATACATAGTTTAATGATCATATTATGTTTCGATGTGACATCTAATGACCTTCGAAAAACCACAGTTTGCAATAAAAAGCTGTAAAGTTAAACAAACAAAAAACATGAGTTTGGTTGCGAAGCCGGATGAAACGCCAACAGTTTGTTTTGCGGTCAGTCAGTTAAACAACCTGAGTGTATGTTTACCAATTTACGTACATAATATGTTATATATTTATATACACGGAATATTTAATGATCTTCGATTTATTGGTAATTAATTATGAAAATTAAGCTTAATTTGCTATACTTCGCGAAAAGCATGAGAATCCGTATGGTTTAATTTATAATAACTTCAATCCTTATACTCCACATCAAACAGATCTTCGGCAATGTCCCCTCGCACAATGTACGCACATTTCGCTCCGAAACCGGAGCATCCTCAAGAGGTCTTGACTGTACAAACAGTACGGTGTTAGTAATTGAAAATTGTCAAAGGTTATCCAGTGGGTTGGACTTCGGTTTCACTTTTGGCGGACGAGTTCGAATCCCAGTACGCACCTCTGACTTTTCCAAGTTATGTGAGTTTTAAGTACCTAATTAAAATACCACTTGCTTCAACGGTGAAGGAAAACATCGTGTGGAAACCTGCATGCCTGAGAGTTCTCCATAATTTTCTTAAATGCGTGTTAAGTCCATCAATCCGCACTGGGAAAGCGTGGTGGACTACGGCTTTAAACCTTCTCACTGAGGGAGGAGACCCGTGCCCTGTAGTGGGCCATATCAACCCATGACCGGCCCACTACATTGCTTGGTATTCGAACTCGGCACCTCGAAAGTAAAGCCGAAGTGCTTACCACTGTGCTATCATCGGTTTTTTTATAGTAGGTAATAATTGGAGGACCACGTAGATGGCCCAGCTGATGGTAAATGGAAACCATCGTCTATAAACAGAGCAACACTTCACACGGCCTGCAAGGAACACTCTTACATTGTGCCGCCATGTGTCCAACAACAACGTAATTACACGGGCAATAACGCCCTTAAGACCGGCAAGGTGATTACGTATCTCGCGACAGCAATGCGACAGGCTTAAAACTTGCAATCACTGCTGTCAAACGTCACTTTTATTTATTGTATGGAAAAGTGACGTTTGACAGCAGTGATTGCTAGATTTACGCCTGTCGCATTGCTGTCGCGAGATACGTAATCACCCTGTTGAACAGCAATACAGCTTGGCGGCAGAAATAAGGATGGCGGTAGTAGTTCTCCGAACGAGCTCTGTCACAAAAAGCTGTACTATTGAAAGTAGAGTAATATACAACTGACCGCTGACATACAACTGTAATAGACTTGAGGCCCTATACAATGTTGACTTATTCACCTTATTAATGAATTACCCACTGATACTCTACACTATATTAATCCTCGTATTATTAAGAAAAAAACTGAAATCCTTCTTTTTAAGTCACTTATGATCATTTTTATAAACAACAAAAATGGTAAACTGGCAATAATGTTCTGTAGTTAACGTACCTAGACTTAATTCTCTGTTAGCAAATATTACAAACCTGGGTGATTTCCTGATGCTAGTTAGTTATTATTAGTTATTTACTATTAGTTTTTTTTTTTTTTTTGTAAACTGTATGTAAATAAATAAATAAATGTATGATGCCCGCACCATATGTTTTTTAGTTCGCCGACCAGAGAGCATCAAGATGAAAAGCAGTCATAATGATTTCTTTGAACCGATTTTTATATTTATTGATCTAACAGTATATTTTCGTTTGTTGCAGACGAGTCCCTCGCTACAGGAAGCGAACCCACAACCTCTGAAGTAATCCGCGAGTATCGTCACCGCAGGCATACACCGCTGCCCGCACGCATAGGATGATAGAAACTGACCCTGGTTCTAAGAAACTTCACAGTAAGTCATATAGTTTCTAGATACTCGAATTTTTATTATAGAGTCATCGAGAAATAAGCTTAAGAGGTTAAAATTCCAAAACCAATACGTCATCATCGTTGATGATGATGATCGTGTCTTCTTTACGGGTTTAGGCGCTAGTCCACCAATCTGGCCAAGTGCCGATTGGTAGACTTCACACGCCTTTGAGAACAATGTGGAGAACTCTCAGGCATGCTGGTTTCTTCACGATGTTTACCTCCGTTTCGCTTCTTTCTTGTATAACCAATACACATAATTAAAAAAGAATTAATATGACTGCAATAATTTAAAATATAGAAGCAAAAATTAGTTGCATAATGCACTGTACAAAAAATTAGTTACTTAGTTGTTTAAAATGACGGTCGGAAGAAAAAGGGAAGGAAATTTGTATTATCCTACATAATTAACTACCATATACATCTTGTCTCTCAAAATGTTCAAACTTATGATGATAACTCTTTGAGAAGCAGAAATCGCTAAATATATTTAACGTTAACACTGTAATATATTACTAGAGTAGGTACATATAAAAATAACCTAAGTAGAACATTTTAAACTTACAAATGTCAGGTAACTTAATTGCATTATCTTAAAGTAACACACAATTATTGTGCTGTGTATTTAATTTATTCTTTGAGTTAAAATACAGTGGTAGGTGTCTAAAAGGTACAATTATATTAACTAACCGGTTTAAACGCTCATAAAGATACGCAAAACAGATATAGGTATTACTCGTAAGTACTCATAACTTTTCTGTTGTTGTTTCAGATTGTGATGTAAAAAGTGACCACCAACTAAACGGACCAAGCTCCAAATCTGTTGACCTTGGTAAGTCGATTTATATTACATTTATAATTATGGTGCCTTAGTAGTTCCTAACTACCTAATCTATATCAACTTAAGCAAATAACGGACAAATAGAATATAATTTTCTGTCTTTAAATACCTGCTTCATCTGTCCTTAAATTCGAAATAAAATGTCTCAGCTCACGGAATTATTTGAATTGTAGGAGCGAAACTTGATTCAAAGTTAAAAAAAAAATCGCTTACATTCTGCCCAAAGCTTAAAAGAGCATGACATAACCGAATTCGATTTCCGAACTTTGAAAACTATCTAATACGGGACCTTAAATGCTACGTAGACATTTCGTGCACTTTTCCATGCCATTGCCATTTTCGCTTATTTTTGCAATTTTTAGTTGCATTAATAATATCGCTAACTAAAACTTATTTGAGAGGTCTAAAAATAGTGTCTTCCTTTTTATAGTGTTACCCGTAGCACTACTTTGTAACATGTGAATTCAAAGTTTAACCAGGTTTAAAGTTAAAATATTATATGAATCAAATGAAAAAATAAGTTTTTTGCAGCAAGTTTCCGATCAGCAGTGCACGCTTTATCTCAAGAGTAGCGTAAAGTAAAGCCCGAATAGGCATCTACAATGCTTTATACTATAACATGTACTATAGTGGGTATCAGGGGAAATTTTATTATATTGAAATAATTTAATGTTATTAAACGTTTTTAATTTAATTATTTTTCCACGGTATCTATTTTTTGTCATTGATCGACCACTGATATACAACTGTAAAAGTAGACTTGAGGCCATATACTGTTTACTTATTTAAGATGCCCGCACCATGTTTTTTAGTTCGCCGACCGGAGAGCATCAAGATGAAAAGAACTGTCATAATGATTTCTTTGAACCGATTGTTATTATTTCGAAAACGATTGTCAGACGTCGAATAACAATGAGACTGCTCAGAGAGCCAAAATTAAACCAATTCCTCAAACAATAATGCAAATATGTTTAACTCTTCAAAACCCGTTCAAAAAAATAAGAGGACAATTTATCACATGTTTCAGATTATATTATTTTTTTTAAACATCGTCATATTTTATCGTCCTTATTTCTGTTGTTTGGTATGGAACTGAATAGTTTTACAGGCTAAAAAGCTTACATTGACAAAGAAATATCATTGTTAAAACGAACATCACACGAATTATAAAATATCTACCTACTTAATTATAACAATACCTACTCTTGTTCGTGTTCCTGTACCTACGTGTTCTTTTTCCAAAAAAAACTGAAACAGATATTGATTGCTAGTACTTGAAAGACTAAATACCAAACACGATTGTTAAATAACAAGACCTCATACAAAAAATCATCCACCGTTCTACCCATTTAGAAATAGATTTTCTTAAGATACATGAACCGCCTTTAAAACCTACGAATACATTGTTCTCGTTTTTTGTTATTGTAATTCATGTTGCCAAACCAGCATAGAAAAATGCCAAATTCTGCATTAAAGGAACTTTTTCCCGAAGACCGTATAAACGTCAAACACTTTGCTGCTACTTTATGGGTAAACAGTACTTGTATAAAGAGGTGTCTAAATTGAAGTCACAGAATTCAAATCAGTGTCATAGGTTACCAGGCCATAAGCAAGATCGAAGTAAAGCGCAATGCGCAGACGCAGCATAAAACAAAGCGCAAAAAAGCGCTTCTTTAGAATAATCCGCGTAAATTACCAAGCCGCTAATAAATCCCCTCTTCATGCTCCGGCGAGAATCCTTGATGATGACTAAAGCATTAGAATTGATGTGCCGTAGCAAATGGGGGTTTTTTGCGTTATTTTTATTAAATAACTTTCGCAAGTAGCCTCTAAGGTGCTAAAAATGGACCTTAAGGCCTTTTTCAATACAGAAAAAATGCCTGACGCCACTGAATTAAGAACTTACAAAACCCTCATTCAGTTATTATTGCATGCAGTGCATTGTGTCCGAAAACAGTGGACACTCCCGGCGCACATCTTCACCCCGAAATGTTGCTACATAACAAGCTTTTCACTTTTTCCCAATTTTATGGTAAACGTTTAGAATGAAATAATTAGTATCAACTGTTATGAAGTGCCTAACCGACTGTTCGAGAAACGCTACTAAAGTGGAGTGGTTTTTGATGCTTCAATATTACTCGTTTGCACGTTTTCTTGTTCTTAATTCTGTGCCTGACTCACACATACCAATCAGTCGCGTCGTCGGGGAAACGGAGTGGATGTGTGGCGCTTGCACCTACTAAAAACTCTGGGTGCCCCTCGATTAACCTATACTATAGGCGGGAGTACGGGATGCACTTGCGTATTCGGCGCAATCCCGCCAGATTTTGACCCAACAATACACTCCCATAGTCTTCAGATAGTCTCGCGCGGAGAATGGCACGCCATTTTCAGGGGCCTGCAATTAATTAGGTGGCTAACTTGGGGTCTGGCTATCTATAATCTAACTACCATAATATAAAATAAATAAATGTACTAAGACAATACACATATCGCCTATCTAGCCCCAAAGTAAGCGAAGCTTGCGCTATGGATAATAAGAGTACTGATGAATATTTTTATGAATAATATACATATAATAATGTATATATTATATCATTAGACTGAATAACATTAATGTTCATCCACAAACATTTTCCAGTTGTGGTAATCTAACCAAAGTAGGATCACTGCCCACTGCGCCAATCGGCCGTCAAAATGACAGTTTTAACTTACATACCAAGACATAATATTAAAAAAATACTGATTTAAGCTATGGTAGTAAGCCCGATATGAAGGTATAATGATTAAGCACGCACTTAGTATGCATTTTTAATAAACGTTTTCTGTACACAGGCGTCGTACCGCCGCTGAAGTCACCTTCTAAGCTCGATCCAGAAAAAGGCTCCGGCTCAGAAAAAGCTGACTTTGAACGGGCGATAGAACAAGCTGGTAAGTACCTTCCCACATGATTAATTATAACGTAGTTTATAATATATATGCACTTTAAGAAATAATACGTTTTCATTTGAGATAGGTAAATTTCAATTCTGATGCCATTATGTTAGACATTATACTTTGCTGAAAATCTCCAACATTTCCAACTATCTCAAACAACAACAACCTTGAAACATATAATTCTTCTATAACTTTTCTGCGTAAAATTGATTTAAACTTTGACTGTCCATCTGGGACTGGAAACCGATTTTGACGGTACTTTCATAATCAGGTTGAGGACTTATAGTACGGAGTAATCTCGGTTAGATATACTTATCATCAAAAGACAAAGAAAAGCAAATCCTGCGCAGGTAAATATCTTGAAAGACGCGTTGATAAATGCATAGTAAATAATAAATCATGGCCATGTTATGCATGGGTAATAAATCAACGTTTTTAAATAATTAATTAATACTCAATTTGAATATTGGTCATACACCAGCGTAATTAAAATTGCTTATTTTATGTAACTTATTTAACATTTTAATGTATATTACATAAAATAAGCAATTTTAATTTTATGTTGAGTAACAATTTATATATGTAGAGTAACAATTTATATTTATGCACAATATAAATTGTAACTATACATACTCAACACGTAGACTCTACATTGGTATAACTATTATGACGCAGGAAAACTTATGTCATTGATTTCTCGGATTTTCATGAAATATTACGAAATTCTGTACTCGCTTCGATTACCACTTCACTTAAATTTTTTTTAAGTATTTCTCCATTTTTTCTTTTTAATACAAAAAAAAATTGGAGAAATAGTATATATAATAGTATATAGCTTTTTATTGTTTAGCACCGAAATAATGAAATAAATTTTGTGTGTTTATATTTAAAAACCACGAAGGCAGTGTGCAGTGCTTCGCAGTTGCTTCGCTCCGCACCGCTCCGGTCAGACTTCTTCCCTGACCTTCGTTCTTCTTTAACTTAGCTATACTAAGTTCTTGTCGGTGTAGTTCTTTTCAATTTTGCGAAAGAAATATAATATATATTGTAAATATTGTGGTAGGTATTATTTCATATAACTAGAAGTTTTCAGTATAAGCCTGACCACTGAGAAATACTACACATACACGAGTTAGTTTGCCCGTATCGTGTTAAACATTTTAAAGCTCATGAGTGTCCCATATCCTGCGCAGAATGTAAACAAAAGTCATACGACAAAGTTCCCAGAAGCTTCTTGTTGTTTACGCGAGCGCAACCACGATGCCACTATGGAATGCAGAGCTGGCGATGTCCATTCATAAATCGGCTCACTATTGTTGTCTCAGCTCGAATTACATAATACTTACTCTAACGACAAATGCGAACTGCGTAGGTAATTTACACGTGTCAATTCGACGATGTAGTAATAGAATATCAGAATTATTGGTCGGGGTAACAAAGCAAAATAGCTGAAGGTGCTGTGTATTCTTTCTAATCTATCATCAAATCTGCTGAGCACAGGTAACAAGAATTATTTTATTTAGCTTCGATTACATCGGCGATGATGGACGATGACGTTTTCTACTTTTTGGGTAATAAGGGTTAAGCTACATGTTTGTCTACGGATCACGATGTTTCGATTTACGACTTGGGTTAAAAATTGTTAGACATTGAGTTTTTTCGGTTTAGGAATTCTCAGTACTAGTTCGGAGTTCGGAGAAAACTTTAGGTTGTCCGTACCAGTAATAATTTCCAACATGTCTGATAAATAACACGTTCTTCCAATGTCCTCGGACCGGCTCAACCCTTAATCAGCGATAGCTCCGTCTACCGGTGACGCTGTTGCATCCCTTTTGGTGTTAATTAGCTCTAGACGAAAGAAAATACCTAAGCGTATAGTCTTAACTCTAGCTTCTCTTCTAACTCTCTTGTTATTTTGCGTCCCGAACAATTGCGGACGCTAGTAGGCCGACTGTGGTTATGATGCCCGTAAAGAAAACTGTTTTTGCAGGATATGGACGCTTCCACTACATGCTGCTGGCCGTGTGCGGCCTCGTCAGCACCTCAGAGGAGATGGACGTCATCTCCATGTCCTTCATCCTACCGTCCGCGCAGTGCGACCTAAACCTCACCACGCAGACCAAAGTACGTACCAATACCCCGTCGCGTGCACTTTATACATGCACAAAACCATTACCTACCCTAGAATTTTCATATAACCCGCAGGATTTTTTCCATTGATTTATGCCATCTATCCATCATCATCGTTAAGCCTTTCTGGTTAAAAAAAACCCTGTGCACGCGACTGCAATCTTGATGCGTTGTACCTGGTGAATTTCTGTGCTAGAACATGGGCGACAAGGTGGGGACAAGTAATGTAGTGCAAGCAAAATTTTGAAACACCGTGGCACGTTCGCGTGTGTATCGGTAAACTAAAAGATATATTTCGGGGAGTGTGCTCTGGAACTATTCGATTAAGCTAATAAAAATTAGCCAGGCATCGAAAAGGTATGGTAAAGGTACCACAAAATTGGAGGTACTCCGAAAATCGGAATTAACAGTATTAAATTATCATCTGGGGCTTACTTTCGTTTCTCTCAGCGGTGTTTCAAAAGAAAAGTTTTTAAAGCATACCGTGACTCCTAAAAATAAGCAATAAAATTCTAAAACAAAATGTTAAGAATAACAAAAGAATAACTACTCCTTTATCCGGTATAGTTAGCCCCTAGGTGTGATTTAACAGTTTTTTTATGTTTTGTATGTTATATATACATAACACAGAAACATTTTAGATGATATTAATGTCACATTCACACCTCCAAGGCATTTGCGTCACTAATACCATGACACTATAATACAATCAAAATTTCTAAGAACACTACCCATTTTGATATTAGCTTATTTAACATTGCGCGAATTTTGAGCTTGCACATACATTAGTAACTAGGTAGTAACTTCCTACTACCTAGGTACGAAATGTATAAGATAATGATATAAATGTAGGTTCTGAGGAAAATTTACAAAGTGATTTCATAGGGTTGCAAATTTAATAATAGGTATCTCCTATATAATAAATTAATATAATATACTTGCTTAATGATAAAGTGTACAAGTTCTACCTAAGAGAAGGAAAAGACGACCTAATCACTTTTTATAGCCGCGTTTTTTCTATCTGCCTATTTACAAATCAAATATTTTAGTCAACTTTTCAATCGTGTGAATCCTGACTATGGAAAATATTTGTCACATCCTTACGCCAAAACTGTGATCTTTGCAGTTATTTGGCAACTACCGCTCATTTCACCTACCAAGCTTTAAGACTTGTAATAAGTCAACCTTTTTGTGGTAGATACTTTTGAATTATTTAATTATTATTTTTTACATCTATCTATATAGCATTTCTACGAGATACGTGTAGGAATAATTAAAAAAAATCTAATTAAGTATTTATTCATTAAATATCACGCGGGAGACAACCCTAGGTATGGACAATGTTTGGGTAAACCAAATATTAGTCCAGTATCAGCTCTTAATTGCCTACATATCAATCACTAGCATCTCACAATATGACCTTCTTACAATAATTTTTAACCTCATAGCTTGGACCCCTAATGAAATTCAGCGTGGAGGAGGTAGCCCATTGACCACAAGCACGCAGCGAAGGTACATACGCAAAAACGACGGGTTGTTATAAGTTTGTCGTGTCTGTGTTTGTGTCTGTTTTTGGCATCATAACTCCCAAACGGATGAACCGATTTTGATGTTGTTTTCTGTTTGAAAGGGAACTTAGTCAGGAGTATTGACGAAAACCGGTAGAAGATGGCCGCCGCAACAAAATGGCGGATTACTTATTTCTTCACAGCCCTTGACTAGTAGAGTTCTATACACTATGATACATTTCAAATCCAAGATGGCCGCCGTGGATTGCGGATAATTTGAATAACGAAGCGATGGTATTAACTTATTAAGCCTACAGATAATTAATGTTTTGCCCCCAGGGATGGCTGAACAGCATAATATTCATCGGTATGATGGTCGGCGCGTACGCGTGGGGCTCGGTGGCGGACTCGCTGGGCCGCAAGCGCGTGCTTATAGCCATCTCCATCATCAACGCGTTGGCCATCGTCGCCTCCTCCTTCAGCCAGAACTACGAACTCTTCATGCTCTTCCGCTTCATCAACGGCGCTGCGTAAGTCATTAGGCTAGCAGAAAACTTCATAAATATTTTTGTTTGATGTCTCGAAATTTTTGGCAATATTAATTATTTCGATATCATCAACATATCAACCCATTTTGTTGTTTTTCATTTGCATTACTTGACCTTGATAGTTATATATGTGAATCACTTCCATGGTAGCGAATCGCGGGATCTAATCTTATTACAAATGACTTTAGTTTTTCCTAGTTCATTTTGAGACCAACTTGTCTGAGGTGGAATACCTAGTACCAGCATTTATTATTCAAGGTCCTGCAGCGTTTCGTCCAATATAACTGAGACCGCTAGCTAAAATTTAAGAGACTTAAGGAAAGGAATCTTCTTATGAGATTATATTTTTACGCAATTGTAATTAAGATTTGTTCAAAGCAATCAGTCTTAAATTTATAAACACAATATCGTTACCACTTTACGTAAAAATAATTCAAATTTTTATATTTTTTGTACTAACAGTTTGGGAGGATCAGGCCCAGTTATCTGGTCGTACTTCGCAGAGTTCCAACCGAAGAAGAAGCGAGGGGCCATGTTGAGTTTCATGGCAGCTTTCTGGACACTTGGAAACCTGTTTGTTGCTGGTCTAGCTTGGGTCATCATTCCAAGTGGTAAGAAATTTACACCATTTTTTAGTCCTAATAATACAAAACTACCTACCTATATCAGGGGTACTAAAAAATTTTAGGACCTTAAAATTCATAACTGAAGAAAATTTGTTTCGATTATTGCAGAGATCGGAGGGGAAACCGGAGGTTTCGTTTATAACTCATGGCGAATATTTCTTTTGGTGATGTCACTTCCTTCCTTCGTGGTAGCAGCTTTATTGTTCCTTCTACCAGAATCCCCCAAGTTTCTGATATCGACTGGGCGGCACGATGAGGCCTTAGAAGTATTCCGTGGCATTTACATGATGAATACAGGCAGGGACAAAGAACTATATCCCGTAAAACAAATTCTGGTAGATGAACCGGTACACCGAAAACCCGAGAAAGTCGTGGAGGCTAAGGAGCCAAAGTCTAAGTTGAAGAAAATGATGGGAGATATCATTGAACACAGCAAACAGCTGTTCGTGCCGCCTATACTGAAATTTACTGCTATTTCCATTACAATTAACTTTACATTCCATATTGGGTAAGTAAATAAGTATTGATATATTTAAAACATTTACATTATCCGAAGTCGAATTCGAAGTCATAATTAGTATCTAGTATCTATTTCAAACAGCATTTATAAAAATAATAGTTTTTTTGGGTAAAAAATACTGTAAACGCTAATGGCCGGGGCCTTATTTTAAGGAATTTATTACTACCCCTGTGTCAGAAGACACCGCTCTTCATTCTTACATGCATCCAAAGAACAATTTTCGCCAGACTGGTATAAAATGATCTTATTGAATTTCCAGATACTACGGTTTGATGATGTGGTTCCCTGAAATGTTCAACCGTTTCGACGAATGGTCGAGAACCCACGACAACGCTGAAGCAGATATCTGCCAGGTCACGGCCTACGTCACACAGTTCGGCACGCATTCCACAGAAGCGCGCTGTGACTCGCACATGCACTCTAATGTGTTTATGGACTCCCTGATCACCGTGGCGGCTGCTATACCGTCCAACATCTTCGCTGTGCTGGGAATGGATCGACTGGGAAGGAAGTTTTTCTTAGGTAAGTCATCAAAATCAAGTATGGTGAACAACCGCTCGACATCAGTCAAGAAAGATGTTTATGGGCATCGAATTAGTGCTTTAACATTGGAGTGTACACTTATTCCTCATTACTGGTAGGCGTGGCCGTTCAACGGATGACATCCGGACGCTGTTACACAAATTGCCTCAGAATCGGGAATGATTTATTCCTATGTCTTACTCAACATTTCTGACAGACAAGACTGCTCTACTGAATTCTTACTTTCGAAAAAAACTGAAGGTGTTCATTGCTTTTTTTTATGACATTTAAGGTGTCATAGACCTTTAAGAGAAGTGCTTCATGTAAAGATTTGATCTTACCAACGAATCCGGTTGAGTCCTCGACACCTTCCCTTCACTTTGTTAGCGACTAGTGATGACTTGTCTTTTCATAATGCTCTTTCTGCGTAAAAGTCAATACTCATGTCTTATTCTTATATTCCAGTATTCGCAACATTCTCAGCGGGTCTGTGCTCAGCAGCGATGTACTTCGTGTACAACAAGACCAACAACCTGATCGTAAGCGCTGTGTTCAGTTCCGTAATCTCCTGCGGAAACGCGTCACTCGACTGCCTCATCACTGAAGTCTTCCCCACAAACCTACGGTTAGTGTCTACGACCTTATAAATAGTGTTAAAATCGGCCGTTTCGTTAAATAACGCGTCGCTTGGCTGCCTCATCACAGAAGTCTTCCAAAAAAAATTACGGTTAGTGCCTCCGACCTTATATCATAAGCAGCGTTTCACAGAAGTCTTCCCCACAAACTTAGTTTTTAAATCGGCCGTTTAATCTAGTCTGAACACCTAGTCCGGGGTCTTCAGACTTTATTAAACTTGGAAATTAAATGTAGTCTGTCATCACTCATTAAAATTTTAGTTAAGAATTAGTGCCGACCTTATCATAAACAGTGTTTAAATCGGCCGTATAATGCACCTATTCTGAACACCTACGGGGTCTACTAAAGCTGCGATTAGCAGTAAGAGGTCGTCATTCAAGCACCTTGGGACTCCAACGTCCACCGGTTCGAGCTATGTGCCCCGCCCATTGCCTACGTCAGTGGACTATGACAGTTAATGCATCTTCGTAGGACCTCTTTGTTCCTTATTTGATCCGGGCATGGCTCTCGCCATCGCCCGATTTGCGACTCTCAGAATAAACATTTACTAAATGGTTATTGTTTATTGCAGTGCAACTGGTGTAGCCATATCAATGGTTGCGGCCAGGCTGGGTGGTATCATCGGCAACGTGGTTATCGCCGCGTTATTGGACACCTACTGCCCGGCGCCGACCTTCATAGTTGCCGTACTGCTGGCCAGCGGCGGCCTGATGTGTCTCTTCCTGCCCAACACTACGAGACAAGCACTGCAATAACGGAGTATACAACGTTCCACGTTCTAAAATCGCGTATACATGTGGAAAAAATAAATAAAAAAAGTTCTAATATATTTTTATTATTAATGCCAAAAATATATAAACTGAGCAATAAAAAAAATTAAGGACGTAATTATCAAAAAAAATGTATCTGTTAATAAACCAGAATATAATGACGAGTTATTTTAAACTAACAAAATATTATATACTTAGGTCCAAATTTTTTGATAATTTCATTCTATTTATAGGAAAAATATATTATGTATAAAAAATCTTACTTCATGATTTGCTAATGTAATTATATCTAGGTCCCGATTTCCGGGATACACTTCATTCGAAATTCACTGTTAACTTTAATTTGTCACGTGTATTTAGTGCCAAAATTTGTCACAAAATGATAGTTTTTTTTCCGTATCAATATAATAACGTGGAATGGTTTGCTATTGTAAAGTGATATATATACCATTTTCTACGCACAAGTCAATAATGTAGATAGTCGATCATATTTTGTACAATATATTTTGTAGTTATATTTAATACGTGCTTCTAATTTATAATTTAATTGCGAGCAATTATTTTCATATTAGTCTATAGATAAATATATCAAGGTAAAGTGCGTGATAAAACACATATGAAGTAGGGATCTGTAGTCATGTCAATAAAGAACTTATAAAGAGTAAAGAAAAATAAGACGAATGAATAAAGCATTATCTAACAGTCAAACTTGGAGAATGTCTTATATAGAAAATATATATTTAAAGAAAAGGCAATTAAAGGAGAAATGATTATTATTAAATACTTTAGTAAATACTAATTTTATAATGAAAACATTAATTTTTGATAATGTTAGAGATTTTCTATCAACAAAATCCTTTTGAGATATAATAAATAGAGATTATGTAACCGAAGCACCTACATAAAAATATTAACATAATTTTATAAGAAAATAAAATACGATTATATATCAGTCGTATTTCCTTTACCCTTACTTTGTATTTCATCTTTGTCCATACCTACATTGTTTTAACTATTTTTAGAGTTAATCTTAAATACTTCAGAACTTGACCAATAAGTTTAATAGACTTAACAATAATTGTTTATTGCCTTCCAAGAGACTACGGGTCCCTTATGTGTCTGTTGTAGGTTATACCATAATATAGTTTGGTTTAAATTTTCTAAACAGTTGTTTCAAATATTTCGATTAAAGTATCGTAGGTTAGGTACGTAATTTATCATAGCATTGCATTATTATATTACGAATTTATAGTTAAAATGTTGGTACCTAAGTTGTTTAGTTAAGATAAAATATCAAGAACGCAAAGTATATTTATTGTTCGAAACTATTTGTTGGATATACCCACATTCAACCATTAATTACTGTATGCAGTGCATTGTGTCCAAAAACAGTGAAAACGCCCAGTGCATGTCTTACTTTACATCCGCGGAATGTTGCTAGTTTACAAAGAGGTAAAATAATTACTGTCAACTGCCAAATGGTATGAAGTGATTAAACGTTTGCTCCAGAAACGATTCTAAAGTGGAGTGGTTTTTGATGATCCAATATTAGTTGTTGTGTGTAACGGTTTCTGTTTGTCTTAATTCTGTGGAACCTATGCATTATCTGTTCTATGAAAGAACTTCCCGAAAAAAAAATTAGTACTACTACAAATACAACTACAATACACTACTACAATTCAACCTATGCATTATCTGTTCTATGAAAGAACTTCCCGTAGGCGAACTAAAATATATGCTAGCGAAATTGGCCCCTTAAAAAAAGATGGCGGTCGCAATTTATCTTTATGCCACGATTTATGTATGAATTTACGTCGTATAACGATAAAAAAAACTCTGCCCTGTCGTCCGACTTGACGTTACTAATAATTGTCAAGAAAATTATAATGCAATGCACGATGCCTTTAATTGATCCCCAATTGTGTTACAAACTCTTAAGTGTTTCCATTTTCTTTTTTTTTTTTGCAGATTAATTTACTGTTAAATTGCAATTAAATGACTTTGTTAATTTAAAATTTAAATTAACACTTTTATCTATAAAACTCCTTATTAATATCAAAAATACAAACTTGACTGAAAAGAAAAAATGTAGGTAACTGTCCCTACGGGATTCATAAAAAACTCATCATTAAATTGAAGGTTTTGCCAAAAAAACGCTGGAAAAAGCGTCAGATTACGGTACAATGCAAACCGAACGCGCTGCAGGTGTAAATCTAGTACTAACATTATAGATCGAGTTTATTATTAATAACACCAGTTACATACGTAAACAGAATGTTAACTTGTTGCATACATTTTCACTGTATAAAAATAAAATAAAATTGATATTTTATTGTATTATTTCACATTAGAATTAAGATTGATATGAAATAAAAGTGAAATATTGAATAAAGTTTTATTTATTAAAACCTTAAACTACACTGAATTATTACTCTAAAGACATCATTTTTATAGTCCGATCTTGATTCTGACATAGATCACTCAAACAAATTAATATTATGTGCCTCTGGACAATATTAAACGTTAATTCAACAAATATTGTACTTAAAATTAACACTACATTATAGTAATCAGCTATAATTAACCTGAATTTTCTCATAACCAAAAGGTTTAAAAAACTCTAGTTTATGATTGACGTAGTTTCACAAACAGACAGAATATAATGAAATGCGGGTGAAAACACAATAGCACAATTTATCTTGTACATTGTGTTCAAATAAGGATACCTATATTAATATTTAAAAGATCGCTAAACGTTATAAAAATATTATAATATACCTAACCATTAATTAATATATTACACATGGGAACCAACAGTACATAATTCAATTTTTACAATCATAATTCTTACTTTTATTGCTGTGCAGTAATGTATACGATATTTTGCTTGAATGAGAAGTCAATGCATTGTGAACATACAGCTTTAATTCTCATCCGATAAAATATATTATATTTACATATAGTTTTCTACAACTGCACGTTTAAAACGTCCGCAAAGTTCTTCCGAATTAGCTTCACTAAAATTTATTTTATTACGACGAAGTAACAAATTGTCAGTAATAAAACTCGCGTACTTGTTGTACAATTTCCAGAATCAAAGAAAAAAAATCTTTTAAACTTAATCTATTGCACGTTTTGTATCAGTTGATTAGCACTACTAAAATATATTTTGTGAACACTCATACAAATTAATCAACTTTCACGACGGAAATGCGTGTTTTATTCTTAAGACGTATTGTTTATAATGGTTTAACTGTCGTGAGGTAGGTCGCTCACAGATAACTGCATCACCGGTTGCAAAGGGATCTCAGCAGAGGTCTCGGACGTATCTGAGCACGGCGTTAGTAGTCGCCGCGGCCACTGACCACTGTCCTCATTCTCAGACTCCCGCACTTCGATCGAAGATGGAGATCCAACAGTAGACTCTACAGACGAAACTGTTTTTTCCGCGACATCATCTGTTAAAATAGGCATTGATTTTCCGACTGCATCTTCTTCTGTAAGAAGTGGCATGGATATCGGGCCGGCTATAGAAACTTCCGTTTGTTCTGTCGTCGTAAAAGTAACTTCAGTGTTAGGCGAAGGCAATAATGTAGTGCCGTAATTGCTGTTACTCAAAGGGTCTGTCGTTTTAGGTGCTATTCTTGGATCTGTCACGGTTATCGGTAATTCCAGTGAAGTCGGTACCGTGAGCGGCGTAACTCCGATTACAGCTAAACCGTCATCTATATTAGAAGGCACGGTTGGTTCAGTATCAACTTTTGTTGGTACCTCTACTGTAGTCATAATCGGTTGATGGAGTGTTGTACTCGTTTCAGAGACGCGACAATGAACCGATACGTTAGCGTTTAGATCCCTAAAGTCAGGTGTATCATCGCGTGCTGTTTCTGCCTGAAACACATCACTATTTGCTAACGCCGCTTCTAATATATCTCTACGTTCCGGTTGAGCCAGTACGGGTAACGGCTCTGACATGGGCACAAGTTGATTATTTTCAAGAACCAAAGGCCGATTGTCTATTACGGTGAAGGTACCATTTTCTTCCACACAAAGATAAAATGATCCAGGCGGTCCGCCAAAATGCTCTCCGGGTACTGCCAGCAGTTGCCCCGGGTCCGAAATTGAAGCAGAAGTCTGGGTGGTGGCAATTTCAGGTTGCAACGACCTTGAATCTTGTCTCGCGATCGCCGTAGAGGGCAACAACTCTTCAATGTTGTCCAATTCTGAATAGTTTGTCGCGGATGCACTGTTAGTTATACTAGGGATGTTTGCTATTGCAGGAGACATTGTATTAGAAAAAGGCGTAAGGGCAGGTATTTGGGTAATCGTTGTAGGCGCAGGCGCAATAGGAATCTCATGTTTTACTTTTTTTGATGGTGTTGGCG
The DNA here is from genome assembly GCF_905163445.1 of Pararge aegeria. Lineage (NCBI taxonomy): Eukaryota > Metazoa > Arthropoda > Insecta > Lepidoptera > Nymphalidae > Pararge > Pararge aegeria. The sequence continues at coordinate 11,683,349 of NC_053199.1, read as the reverse complement.
AATCGTTAGTTGATTTTCTCACTCTCTGCTTTTGAACAGCTGGTACAACTGTTTCACTGACGGACATAGCCATGGATTTTGGGACCTTAGCCTTTTCCTGGGGTGCTTTCTGTATTATTTGACCTGTCCTTTGTAGGTGTTCAAATTGAGCAGCAGTAAGCTGCATAACTGCTCCAGATTTTTGTTGTAAAAATATTAAACGCTCTGATGAATTTTTCTGTATAGTTTGAACAAGCTTTTTGGGTTCGGCTGCCAGTATTCGTTTTGGAGCTGGCCTGATTTCTGGCAATGGAGCTATATTTTGAGCCGCAGAAGCGATCCGACCGCCAACTATCAGTTGTCCTTTAGAAGTAATAATAGCACTCTTCTGTTTAGATATAATTCGCGTTTTAGTTTGGTTAGGAGTTGTAGCAACATTTTTCTGGGCCGCACTAGCACCTGACGTTACGCGGTGCATTACTGTTTTAAGTTGAGATACATTTTGTTGTTTATTAGGGAATAATATTTTTTCGTGCTCCGGTGTAAGGACTATTCTCGACTGAGCTCCTTGAGCGTTTGTAATGATCATAACTGTATTACCCGGCGAATTAGCATCGGATGCAGAAGGTATAAGTTTGGCAGAAACTGGCTTATTATCTGCTACATTTAAAGATGATTCTGCGCCTTTTCCAACGAGAACGTGCGCTTTTCCAGTTTGCGGGTCAATAACAATCTTTTGTGTTTTGCCAGGACGAGGAGCACTTTGCGTAGGTAAAATAATATACTTTTCTCCCTTCGTACTACTTTGAGGAGCAGAATGGATTAAAGTTTGGGGTTGTTTAATTTCTTTAACAGAAGGTTCCGTCTTTGTCATAATAATTTTCTGTTTTCCAGTTACCTTATCTATCACTAGCATAGGCTTAGCACCACGTAATTTCGAGGATTTAGAGAGAATGTTAGGTGTTGTAACTTTAGTTAATTCATTACTTGAATTCATTAACAAAGTTGTTATTTCTGACTTAGTAGACACTGCGCTTATAGCCACCTTTTCATTTTCTACTGCAACTTGTTTAGTTTTCACAAGTTTAGGCGGATTATTTGAATTAGTAATTATATTACCATCTGACATGACAATAGGCATTTTTTCGATACTCTCTGGTGTTAAAATGTCATCGGAAAGAACAACGGGCATGGAATTTATATCGAATATAGCTTCATCTTTATTCTTCATATCTTGTGTTCTTTTGTTGTCTATTGCAGTTGTAATAGGTGGAGTTTGGAGTGGAGGTTTAATTTTTTGCAGTTTGGACATAGGTTTTGATAGTTTTCGAATTTTTTGTTGAATAATAATAGTATTACCTTCCCCAGACGGCGGCGGCTCTGGCGTAGTCTGTATTGTATACGTCTGCACAGGAGATCCGTCTTGTGCGGGCTTGCTGGTACGTGATAAAATGATTTTGTCAGGCGTTGCTACCTCAGTAATATTGTTTAGAAGAGTTTTGTTTGGGGCAGTACGACGAATAATTATTTTTTGTTTGGGCGATTGAGGTTTGGATTTAATAATAGACTTTCCAACTTCAAAGTTTAAAATTTTTTCTTTTCCCGGTACAATGACTTGTTTAGTGATAGTTCTTTTCAAGGGCGATACCTTAGGTATACAGGGCTCCTCCAAAATTTTCAATAATTTCGAAGAATGCGTATCAAATTCTACAGGCTTGTGATGAAGCAAAGAACTTTGTTTACAGTCGTTAGTAATATTACTAACTTTATGATCTACTTCGCTCATGACTTTAGCATTCGCTTCACTACTGACTCTAGTGATCAGTTCACTGCTAGTTTTCGTAGCCAAATCACTACTAATTTTCACGTCATCTTCTTCTTTACGTTTAAGTATACTCAAAATTTCCTTAGTGTTTGGCTGATCAATATCAGGAATCTTTATCTTATGATCAATTGATTCAGACATCTGTACTAAAGATTTTGCCGCATTTAAATTTTCACTTTTCTCTTGTTCTGTCTCAAACCGAGAATTTATATTATCGTTATTTGAAGTATGAATATTAGATTGGAGCGATGTAGTTATACAACTTCTTAAATCTTCTTGACTGATATCTTCAAAGGTATTTTCTTTTGTATGAACTTGGGGATCTTCTATAGATACAGCTAAGGTACTATTTTCTTGGTGGTTCACAGATGATTTATTTTGCAAAGTTGTCGTCGGCAAATTAATAAGAGCTTCAGCTATCTGTAGGTCTGATTCAGATAGGACGTTATCTGAAGGATAACATTCATTTTTATTGTTTAAAATAAGTTCTGGTGTGTGTTCAGTATTAGGTACCAATGTATGGCTAACAGCCTCCTCTGGTATCTCTTCAATGTCATTCTTGGAGATCAAGGTGTGGCTCGCTACCACTTCTGGGTTATTTGTGGAGGGTAATGTATGCCTCACAACTTCTTCAATATCATTTTTGACGGGTAATGTACAACTCGCAACTTCTTCAATATCATTCTTTGAAGGCAAGTTACAGCTTATCTCTTCAATTGGGTTTTCAACGACAGTAGCATTGGAGTATTTTACAATAGAATCGTCGTTACTTTCATGCAATGTTTTTGTAGTATTATGATTTTCCTGTTGTGTTATGTTCACAGTCTCATTAGCAAAGGGATGGGCATTGTCACATTCTGTATCTGTTATAGTACTTTTTTGGTCACTACTTACATCAACAACTTGATTGCTTGTATGAGTTGTGTTATTGAAACCATTCAAACTACTGTTGTCCTTAATATCTTCTTCAAACAGATCTTCTGGAGGATCATCACTTATTACTTTCGTTACTCTATCCGCTTCTCTAGATACACTTAACAGTGCATCTACAGCGGATGCAGTGGATTCATTCATGAAGGGTTCATACGAATTATCAACCTCATTTGCTTTAAACTTTAGTACGGAACTAATTTCAGTTTCCAATTTTGGTTTACTTTTTTCATCTTGAGTTAGAGATTCTATTCCGTTGTTTTTTTTTTCAGTTTCAATATTTTCATTATTAATGTCAGTATCCATTTCTGAATTTTCTAATTTGGGAAAATCTAAAGTTACGTAATCATCGAAAGATTTTTCAAGCTTTTTTGTGGTTGGTAAGTCTGGCTCAATTGCATTTGTCAATGTTGATTCGGAATTTTCCTTATCTTCTATTTGGTTTGGAACATTTGTTATTGATGATTCCAGGTCTGTATTATTAATGGTGACAATATCCTCTTTTGATTTTTCTGCATTATATTTTTCTCTTTCTCGAAGTTGTGCAGCTTCAGCTTTCATTTTTTTTAGTTGAATTTTTGGCGCCAAACGAGCAACTTTCACATGTTCGATAGGAGGTGAGGCTCTAATCTCGTTCGGGGGCGTTACATCTACACCATTTAATTCGCTTTCTGCCAAATCCATTCTTTCAGCGGCGTTCAACTGTTCCGCTACATATTTACCTATTGCATCTTGACTTCTCGAGTGTCGGCTTCGAAAAAACGTCTTTGTTTTAAATATTGTTTTAGGTGGTGGTGTTTCACTTACGTCTTTTATTTCTGGTGAACTATGATCTTGTGGTGTCTCCAACTGTTTATCTGGGGATTTGACAATGGAGGGCTCCGGAAAATTTTCCTCCACTTTTAAAGGTTCAGGCGCCGATGGTAATTCTGGAACAGTTGTTTTGTTAAGTAATTCAGCAACTTCTCTTGCCATTTCTTCATCATCAATACTAACACTTTTAGTTTCACTTTTTCTTTTTGATGGATTTTTTACACGAGGTATTTTTCTTCCGATGTCAGTTTCAACAGGCCAGTCTTCATCTTCACAAAATTCGTATTTTGAATCACTCGAAGATTCTGGCTTTTCTGTACTACTAGAAGTAGTAATATTAGTAGAGTCACTAGCGCTTTTTTCAGAAGTTATAGTCTCTACAGGAATTTGAGCGCTAGGTAATTCAGCAGGGGTCGGAACTGCGGGCGACTCTGCTGCAATAGGAATCTCAGGTGATCTCGCCATCGCCATTAGTGGAGATTCATCATTTGATTCTTCATCTCCATCATCCCAATCAGCCAGAAGACTACTCTTAATCTCTTCATCAGTTTTCGGCTTTTTGACTTCATGAATTGATTCTGGTTCTGCAGCACGTTTTTGGCTTTGGGATTTCTTAAGTGGTTTATCATTCTTATCTTGCCTAGGCTTTTTTGGTTTTGGTGTTTTTGATGTGACAGGAGTAGCTTTGGGTGTTTTATATACAGGTTTTTTTGTTATTGGTGATGGAGTATATGGGATATAAGAGATACTGTGTGTTTTGTTGTGTAAAATTAAAACATTTAAACGAGTTGTGGTAAATTGACATGCATGGCAAGCATATTGCCCTACACTAGACATTGTGGGTGTGCTGGGTAAAGAAATAGTAGAAGGGTCTTCAGGCTTTTCTATTTCATCCGATTTGTTGTAAGCTGGTGTTTTGTGTATCTCTGAAGGTTCAGCACCATCCCGGCTGGTAGAAGGTGTTGAAGCACTTTCAGTAGATGTATTTTGAGGAGTTTTTGACCCTTGCAGCAGTATGTGTACTTTATAATTTGTCTTTTCCTGAAGCTGTAAATAAAGAAATAAACTTGTCATTTATAACTACTTCAAATGCCCCCAGTAGAATAAATTAAATCAAAAATTTAACTAACCTTTCTAAAAGGTGAAGACTTTGAAGAATCCTTTCCTGAAAAAAATAAAAATAGCATGAGGGATCTATAATAAAGAACATGGTATAATAACGCCACAAGAAAAACATTATTGTTAAACATCTTAAAACATGCTTCACTTTAAATTTTATATATATTTACTGTTTCGCACATTGAACTATTTTAAACATGTGCATTTAAAATTGTCATAAAACATCATCTTCAAAACCAAATAATTGCAGTTCCATTTGTTCTCATAAATACCTCAACCTGAAGAATTTTTTATTAACTACATAGCAGGCAAAACTGATGTTATTTTGGTTCTAATTATATATACAATGCATTTACCTTTTTTAGTAGAGACAGGAGTTCTTTTAGGATCGCCAAACAAGCCAGCATAGCTTTCTTTTTTGGTCTCTTGAAACTCATCCCGAGTTAAGATTTTAATATCACCACCCACAGCTGTCTCTGCTCTTATCACATCTTCTGGAAATTTTTCCATGTGGCCATGTTTTGTTCTGTACATATCTGCAAAAGAAGATTACCTTTCTTTATGGTATCATATCCAACACCCACCAGCCATCATTTTGTTGTGGCCAATAATTTGGAATTTACACTTAAATTTGGGAATTTTTTTTAAATAGTTAATCTTGGAAAAACATTCTTACTAAAACATAAACTTAACTTGACGGCTTAGCATGCTCATGCTAAGCCACCTCGGCTGATATGCACAATTTATGAAAGGAAAATGCAATATCCAATTCTAGGACACAACTGTTGATCAAAGCTAGGATCTTGTGATCTGTAGTTAAACTACTAGACGAATGGGGCAGTTATAGTTGTCATACTAATTAATAACTAAAACACTTAATTTTAGTTCCATAACTATAAGTGGCACATCTATTCTATATTTTAACATCATTAGATATTATGGAATAATGTTCATGATAATATTAATGTTTAATCTGCATTGAGCACATTATATATTTAAAAAAAAGTATCTCTAGCAACTTACATAGTCCTTTATTGATGAATTCATTCTTGCGGCTACAATTATAGTGAAAGATACTGTTCAAGTTCTTCACATACTCACTGAAATATAAAAAATTACTTATTAAAACCTTTATGGTTATAGTTAAAGTATTTATATAGCATTTTATTTAACACTAAACACTCGCTATAGCTATAGAAATTAAATAAATTTAATATCGAAAATATTAGTCAAATCAATAAGAAATCATTGAAATACTTCATAGCGCTGGGGTTTAATCAACCAACCACACAAGCATACATCATCATCATATCAACCCATTGCCGGCCCACTACACTGCATGGGTCTCCTCCCTCAAAGATACTTCTTAAGGCAATAGTCCACCACGCTAAGCATACAATTATTTTTATTTAATATTTGTGAGACAAATAGTGCATTTCATACATCATAAGCAAGCTAAATTGCTTCAATGGAAATACCCTTTTGCCCCTCTCAATGAAGTCAGCTTTCAACGGAAAAAACTGCATCAGAATCAGTCCATTCGTTTGAGATCTTTTGTGCCACAGGTACAAATGTTAAACTTCTAACAGCCCTCTTTGTGCATTGGGACTATAAATAATAATTTTGGTGCCTAAGTTTACTGCTTAAGTTTCATTAGCATAGTTTTCAGGAGACAGTCATTTTTCCAGAAAACATATCAATAATTGTTGATAAAAGCAAGTTCTTCCTGATATAAGGAAGTATTTGATTAGTATCTTCTGAAAACTAGACTAATTTCACCTGAATTGTTGTTATTTGCTTGGCTTAGGGACAACAAATAAGCATTACATACCAGACCATTTTTTTCTAACGGAGCAAGCTCATAGCAGTTATGAGAAAACTGTAATCAATAGTTCTATTACCATATGGTATACCATTTATGGAACAAAAGCGCATAGTGCTTTCAGAATTTAAATACTGGTATTATTAAAAAGTGATACATAGAAATGTGGTTGGTTTAATCACTACCTAGCCGAGACCTGTATCCAGCAGTTGGAAATTGGCTATGCTGATCATGATGATCTACAAGTACACCATGTATTTACAAAGAGCCCGTACTGCATGTTTTAGTGTATGCATAGTAAAGACTGACAACATGGGATACTTCTTTACATAAAATGCTTGGATTTTAAATGCAAATCGGAATTCCATAACAAAGACAAAAAAACACAGTCTGATTTAAATCGCGTCTTGTTCGATATTTAAAGCCGCAATTACTAGGTTACATTAAATACTTGTAAACTTACTATGTATCTTCTTGGAAGAACTTCACAACAGCTATAGGTGGCTTCCGGAATGACTGCAACAGATCTGGCGGCAGCTTCTCCGGACCAACCACCTCGCCGGGCCACCAGCATGAGCCCAGCTTCACCCATACTATATCTCCGTCCAAATAACTTATTTCACCCTGTTCACTCATCACTACTGTACATTCAGATTTTATGCGACACGCACTACCATACTTTATTCTATAGTTATTATAGGTCGAGTGGATGTTACCATAACATTCCTTTAACGACGAGTATGCTTGTATCGTTTATAACTTCAGCTGATTTATACAATAAATTACATAAAATTCGATTGACTATGTATTATGATTGTCAAACTGGTGGCAAAATAGAACTTGTAAATAAATTCACCGACTGCGAACGAAATAATTTCATGGACCTGTAAAGGTGGTAGCACTGATTTTTATATCTAAATTTATTAATCTATTGTATATTAATTAAACCTTTCATTTGAAAAACAATTTTATTTTTTAAATGACTAAATTGTACCTCTTTGTTTGAATTTGTTGCAAAATCGAATTAAAAGTCACCCTACAATAACACCGGAAAAGCATAAAAGTACAGCGTCAGCAGTTACCAACCGAGCAAAATTGATTTTAATTTGCAACCTATTGCCACTGCTAAATATTATTATGCAATACAATATATTATATTTTACTAACACTTAGGTCAGTATTTACTAATTATATATAATAAAGTAATAGCATTAAAGAATATTCCCAAAATATATATTAGCTATTATTCAATATATTAATTATACAGTCTAGTAAAATTCTTGTAGCGACGATTTAAGGTAGCTAGTGTATTCATATAAAATAAATAAGCTCCTGTAAAACAAAGAGGATATAAACACTAAGTTATTTTGTTGCATCCTAGTATAATAGAGGTATAAGAGCACAGTGGTTGTAAATAATACAAAAATATTTATCTCCGGAGCTCATGAACTATTTTAAGTAAGTAGCATTCCAGAAATTCTAAGTAATTTAGTAAAATCAGTAATAACTTACTCTGATCCAAGGAGGACACCAACAGTACCACTCAATCACTCACAGTACCAGTCAATGTAATGAAAAGCGTTTCACCTAGGTTCCTCCTAATTCCTGTCTGCCCTGCTTTCGCTTATTATAATATTTTCTTCGGTATATTGGACAGGAACCTTTTTCAATAAGTACCTATAAAAACAGCACGCCTCTAAAACTTGTATTCTATTAATTGCAATACATACCTACTAATATTGTTAATTCGATAATACATAAGTATAGATAAAATTTGCCAAGGAAATAGATTGCCATAGTAATGAAGGAACTCTTTCCATTTTCTTTTCCTGTACTGTTTTCGGAATAAAAACGTATCTTCGTTTTTGTCGTGGAAACAGTATTTCATTGTTTAGTATTACTAGGATTTCAAACAAGGTGTAAAAACATTACAAAAACGTAATAGATAAACAGGCTTACGTTCAAGTTTGTAAAAGGATGGATTATACGGATAGAATAAAGGAAATAAGGCATTCAATTAAGTCTTTTATTTTAATTATAAAATTCACACAAAATTATATAACTGCAGGTAAAGTACGTTCTTATTATAATAAACAAATGAACAGTTTTGTTAACACCATTCTATTGCATGTATTTTTACATTAATCCTACATATTATTAAATATCTTATAATTAATTATAATATTTACAAGTAGTTAGGTATATCTGTTTTTTTTTAAATCACCACTATAATTTGACGACGCCGCCTGTATTATTAGCTTAAAATCTGCTATGCCGATTTGTATTTCTCCTACTTTTATAAAAAAAGTTGGGAAGGTGAGTCTTGGACCGGGCAAATATAACGAACAACTTAGTTAAAAAAACTCTTTTGGATTTTTTCAAAGAAACGCAATTTTGGCGTTGGAATGAAAGTAAAAAATAAATTTTATATCGCGATCCTACATCAAAGCTTTTTCCACTTAAAACAGCCCCTTTGGGATAATTCTCATTTTCTTTTTTCTGATAAAACCACTGACGTAATAAGTCGATGGATAAAAAAGTAGAACTAAATAGGTACTTTTGTACCATTTCAGTGTCTTTGAACTAAAAATGCGTTTTCTTAATTAGTTGAGCGGGTGAGGAGGTTCGATATGAAATTCCGGATAATTCCAAAGAGGATACAAACACCACCCAAAATATCACGGGAAAGACGTTTAAATTCTGCCATCTGGGTACTGTGTGGGCATGAGAAAAGAACATTCATTGCAAAAAAACACTTACCGAAAAAGGGAGATCGTTCGATCTTAAATATTAATAAGCATTGTACAACTTTGGAAGGTTTTCTAACCTACGTAAAGATAGTAACATAATTACACTACATTTTTTGTAACATGTCTTTTAGTCTTTTAATTACTTTTTTAGTGTAAAGTATACTTTAAAATTTTCTGAAAATAGAGCAATAGAATAAATAAAAACAAACAAAATAATAAGTGATTTTGTTTATGTAAGTGTGTTTTTATTATTTACCTTACAACTAGAAAATAAACTTTACACTAAAAAATAAACAAAAAGATTGTTTACATTATAAGACAGGTAAAAAAAATTTAGATATGTCCAAACACAAAATTAAGATTAACAGAAACCTCATTGAGCTATTATTGCATGCATTGTGCCCAAAAAACGTGAAACGCCGCGCGCACGTCTCAATTCACACCCGTGGAATGTTGCTAGCCCACAAACTTTCCCATCCCATTTTATGGTAAACGTTTAAAACATTGTAGGTAAAATAATGACTGTCAACCTCTTCAATGGTATGAAGTGACTAACCACCTGTTCGATAAACACTACTAAAGTGTTACGGTTTTTGATGCTTCAAAATTAGTCGTGTACACGGTTTCTGTATGTTCTCAATTCTGTGTGTCTAGAGTTTATTAACGTTAACCGGAATATTGTCGGACCAGCTTCGCCCATTGCTGCGGGTAATTCCTCTGCACGTAGGAAAGCGTTCGTTGTATTTGTTGAGTCTCTTGCGAGGAACATTGTGGGCACGCGCCTCGCAGCACCAATGGCGCCAGAGCTGAAAATTTTTAAAACTGTCATTAGTATATTCATTTTAAAACTACCAACGTAATTAACTGTGGCCCATCATCACAGCTTGGTGATTGTTCATATTTACATGGTCATTTACCACAGAGAATCACTAGAGCATAGATAAGCCTTAGAGCACAGAGAACCCTTAGTCCCTTAGAGGAGAGGTGACTACTGTATCTGACCTTACCACACGAACAGTGGCGTGCAATCCATACAAGCACAAAAGCACTGCATACCCTAACATTGATATATAACTCGAATAGGAGGAGAATTTGTGCCGTTTTATGCAATTTTCCTGGTGTATGCATACCCTGATAAGAAACCCAATGCGAACGATGAAACATGTTGTGGTCCGCCAAACAAAAAAGTTGTTTGGGTCACAAGAGTCGGTCTAAGTTTTTTATCGGCGTCTTCATTAAGATATGATTTAATTTGCTGCTAAATGTCTAGAGGACAGGGCTTCCCAACCTGGGCCCCGTAAACAGTGCATAAACGCAAGAAAAATAATTTGATATAATGCCCGACTCGTGCCCAGGTGACACGGCTTGGTCCACACTTTAAAAAATTGTTGTGAGATCACCAAGCCATCCCATTGTAGGGTAGATTTTTTTTTTTTAACTTCTTTGTTAAAATTTATTACTTTTCGTGGTTTTATTAGTTTCAGTATGATGATTTAATTTTTTTACCTACCAAGCTAACAAGTACCATTCTATTATATAACAATATATAATATAATACACCAATTTCTTAACTTGTAATTGGCTGGGGGCTTCTGTTATAGGAACTTTTCTCACCGGGCGCGGCGGTTAAATCAACCAGAAAAATTATAATAACTTTCTGAAAATGTAAGTTCGGATTTTTTTGGCAAATACGTTTTGTTTACTATAATTAAATAACAGAGTGGTTACCCAATCTAAGATATAATAAATAGAAATCGGTCCTCAGTTGCGCCATCGCTTTAAATTGTGTCATTAAATTTTTGAAGCTAATCGGTACGAACGATCTAAGCTACGTAGCTTTCGATTGTCTGTTTTTATTTTTGTCATTACCGCTTATTACTTACTTTGATTATGAGTGTTTAGAAGAATGGAATACGTTCGGTGTATCTTAAAGTAAGTATAAGTAGGTAATTGAGGCAGAAATAAAATATCACTGGCTTCAACATAAGGAAACCTACGTGCCTGAGAGTTCTCCATAAACATCTCAAAGGCGTATGGAATCCACCAATCCGCACTGGGCCAGCGTGGTGAACTACGGCCTTAACCCCTTCTCATTGTGGAAGGAGATCCGTGCCCTGCAGTTGGCCTATAATGAGTTGATATGTTGTCAGCAATTATAAATTCCCAAATTGCTCCCGCTGTCAATCAAGCTGAATTGAAGCAGACAGGTAGCAGGTAGGGGGATTTGTAAAAAAACCTTAGCAGACGCGGTGAAAACCGCGGGAAATAGCTAGTAGCTTATAATCTAAAGACTCACTTTTCAAGCGTTTTCCAATAGGGTCGCACGGTGCCTCCCCAAGAGCGCATTTGAGTTGTCTCTGTATAAACCGCTTGTCGTTGAGTGCGTCTTCAAGAGCTGTGTCAGAAACCGCGGGCCTCGCTGTCTCAGCCGCGAATGTGGCCGCTACCGTGCACAGTACAAATATGTAGATAACCTGAAATAAAAAATACTCTTTTAAATAACATTAAAAGAAAAAATAAGTGGTATTGCAAAGACACTTTATAGCGTCGTAAATAAATAATCATAATAATAAATATACTACAGCAATACATAGATCGCCATCTAGCCCCAAAGTGAGCGTAGCTTGTGTTATAATTGTGTGCGTCTAAAATGACGGATAAATATTTTATGAATAATATACATAAATACATATAATATTCAGATAAACAAACGGACACTGGAAACATTTATGTTTATCACACAAACATTTTCCAGTTGAGGGAATCGAAACCACGATCAGACCCAGAAAGCAGAGTCGCTGCACACTGCGCCAATCGGCCGTCAAAAATGGAATGTACTATTTTGTTTCAAATCTCAAATTCGTCCAAACTGGCACTTTTGGCTGTAAATAAAAATCAGTAGGTACCTAGATAGTTACTACCCAACCCCCCACTCCAGGTCCCAATACAGGTCACGGGTCGGGTGCATCATGAGACGATTGCTCAAAGTTCCTCACAATTAAATTATATCATATTACTTTAACTTGGAATAATAATTGCTCAACCGATCGCACTGCCTGATTTACACTGTGACAACCAAGTCCTTGACAAGTGAGTCACCTGTCAAGGATCATTGGAAAGGTGCTAGGGTGCCCTTGAAATGAACTGTACGTATGTGGCAGACGTACACTCACATATGATTATAATCAAAGGCTTGTAAATAACACTGACACCGTCGATACGTGCTCGGGAATATAATTGCTATTGAGTAACTCGCGCGGTCAGACTCAAGAACCGAGTGTATTTAGAAGAATCCTTACTAATACAAATTAAAATTAAAATTTTGAAAGATAAATGCGGAAAAATAGCGATGCTATCCTGAAGGAGCCGTTTGCTTTTCCGGGATAAACAGAAGCTATTCCAGGATGGTATTTTCCCCGGTGAAAATTTTCAAAATATATTAAATGTTCAGAAATCTTCCAGTTACATTATTATAAATATAGATAATATATTGCTCATATTGTACCGATTTCATTCGTAGTAACAACTATACAGTCGAAGACAAGGCTGAGACGAATCAACTTGACTCTACAGTCTGCACCTTACAAGGTGTTTTATTTATACATGTTTAACTGTTTTATATTTGTTTTATATAATAGTAAAATAAGTATTGACACACATTTCTTTGTATTTATTACACGGTTTTGTCTCGTGTATCGACGGCAGATGAATCCAATTAATTTATTGCTTTTACACACACACACGCACAGTCGCAGACACTCAACACGCTTATACACATAATAAATTGAATGTTGATAATGTAAACTTCTAAATATGTATTATCTTTGTTTTTTCTTTAATGTCGATGCAAATATAGGAAGACACTGACCCCCAAGACACGGGATATCCTAGTACACATTATTGAGTCTATAGGCATAGGAACATACATAATATTTTATATAGATCTGATCAATATAATTATATATTGTTCGTCCACAACTCAGTCGTTCCTTTAAATATGACAGATGACATCAAAGAGTCGCTGGGAGCCGCTGGAAGCAAGCGGCGCAGGACCGTAGATTTTGGAACTCCCTACAAAAGACCTATGTCCAGCAGTGGACTTCAATCGGTTGAAGTGATGATGATGACTATCTTTACTAAATACCACAGGTTTTTATATTTTTGGCATTTCCGGTGCTATTGAGAAACCTTACGTTTGGTATTTCAATTATTGGGGTAGATGTACTTATACTATGGAGTAGTACGCTGCGTACCGTAATTTACGCGGGTGAAGCCGCAAGGCACATCTAGTATTATTATATGTAAATTACAGGGCAAGATGCAAGATTTTTGAAGCAGTTACAATTTATAATGATCACTGTAGGTATATCTGTGTGTCTGTGTTTATAAGAAATTTTATTAGAATTATAGATATAAATGAACGAGTGTTAAAGAATGTCTGATAAGCTCGTCCCTTAAAACATAACTTTCGTTATAGTCCATTGTTACAAATGTAATTCGAATAGCCGTTTACTACATTTGGCGTAGTTATTTCCATTTTTCCCTCATGGGAAAATGGTAAGATTATGCACGTATTGTTAAACGAGGTTTGCAAACCACACTGTGACCTTATTTACTTCTCAAGAATTGAACAAAGCGCTATTGAAATGAAAAACCCACATTTCAAAACCGTATACAGTAAATAGCGTTTTCCCAATGATGGGTTATGGCTTCGAAATATGATCGCTAACTATGAGCATATATCTATTAGAAAGCTGAGCACGATCGATGACAAGTAAATAAATAAATAAATAAATATACTACGACAATACACACATCGCCATCTAGCCCCAAAGTAAGCGTAGCTTGTGTTATGGGTTCTAAGATGACTGTTAAATATTATTTTGAATAAAGACATAAATACTTATAATATTCAGATAAACACCCAGACACGAAAAAACATCCATGTTAATCACACAAACATGTTCCACTTGTGGGAATCGAAACCACGATTGGACCCAGAAAGCAGGGTCGCTGCACACTGCGCCAATCGGCCGTCAAAAATGGAATGTATCTAATTTGTTTCAAATCTAAAATTCGTCCAAACTGGCACTTTTGGCTGTAAATAAAAATCAGTAGGTACCTAGATAGTTACGACCCAACCCCCCACTCCAGATCCCACTACAGGTCACGGGTCGCGTGCATCATGAGACGATTGCTCAAAGTTCCTCACAATTAAATTCTATCAAATTACTTTAACTTGGAATAATAATTGCTCAACTGATCGCACTTCCTGATTTACGCTGTGACAACCAAGTCCTTGACTACTACGGGAATATAACGGAGAACGGGCAGCAGCGTAATCTGTGCTGCTACTACCATCTACAGCGATCACCAACCCGTCTGCCCAGCGTGGTGATTATGGGCAAACCAGTTTGAACCCGTTGGAAGCAGTTTAGCCCAGAAGTGGACTGTTATAGGCTATCGCTGAATCAAATTAGAAAAGAGGTGATCTGTATAAGAACAAAATTACTATTGGCTACGCCAGTCATACGTATAACTCGGAAGATTTTTTTAAATTTATTCCACTACGAGTTAGCCCTTGACTGCAATCGCTTAGCGGCACGTCTTTGTCGGTAGGCCAAAGCTTCCCACCAGAAAAGACCAGAGAAAATTCCAAATTTTTATATTTCCAAACTAGCCGTTCCGCACGACTTGGTCCGCGAATGAGTTGACTTAAAAAAATAGTCGTATGTTATCGCGGACTGTTTTATACTTTGTTTGGCGTAACGTTTACCGTTCACGCACCGCACACATTAGAATCTCTCAAAAAGGATATTTTTTGCAGTTTTTGCAACATTGCTCATTAATGATAGTAGCCATTGGTCGTAGCATGATGTTATATAGCCATAATTTTTACTACCAATCCAAAAATAAAATGAAAATCGAAACAGCATTTTCTGAGGTTAGCGTGCTCAACCAAATAAACTCAAAAGCTTGATCATATCTGTTGGAGCTGTTTGCTTTTCCGGGATAAAAAGAAGCCTATATTCCAGGATGGTACGCATGTATTCGATCGTTGTCCCATATGCCTTGCGATGTGCTGTGAAGAGTTATGTCCTTTATCTCCGACAATATTTATTAGATCTTCATTAAATTTAGACAATACATGCTTAATAGTTATACACTTTCAAATAAAAAAAGAATTATTAAAATCGATTCAAATTTAACCTAGTGTATGTTATGAAGTAAAATTGATAAAAAATTTCATCCCATTTCCCGGAGGAAACTTACTGTTTATCGGGATAAAAAGAATCCTATATGTTGACCCGAAATATGAGCTACAATTTTATTTAAATCCGTTCAGTAGTTTTATCGTGATGCCCGGTTTTATTATAAGTATAGATATTATATATATATATATATATATATATAGATATAGATAGAAGGACTAACCAACGCAAGAATATTTTTCATATTCGAACCAATGGTTCCCGAGATTAGCGCGGTCAATCAAACAAACTCAGCTTTATAATTATATATCATACTAATATTGAATTGCCCAGGCTGTTATGACATAAATACAATTATAGCGTACATTTTCGTAATGGCAAGGTCACTTTTGTAATTTGGTAGGAGGTTACATTGACTAATTTTGTCTGTTTTATTTACATCTAAGTACCACTATGAACTACCTTGTTAATTCTATATATATTTATTTATATCTATTTTATGTATGTTTATTTATTTAGTTTTGACAATGTATATTTAGTAGTAAACACTTTTGGCATCTATTCCGCTCTCATGTCACAAGTTCTGTCATTCAAAGGTTGCTTGCATCAATAAGACCGCCTTTAAATGCCTAATATATTTTTTAATTTCTTATTTTTGTTGTGTAAATAATACAGATATTTTATGTTTTCCTCTTCTTCTATTAGGATGTTTGAAGGACACGTGCTCTTGGGGTGCATTCCCAGGTCTGGGCAAAATTTGTTAGATATTCGGTTTATAATCAAAATTTTTGTCAGCACCAGCTATAGGGTCAATATTGTTACTAAGCACCTCTTTGTCGATGTATCATGTGTAAGTGTATTTGAATTCCAAGTCTGGACAAACCTTGTTAGGTATTCGGTTTTTAAGTCAGAATAAATATATAACCGTATCACTTACAGGGTCAGTATTGTTAACTGCATCGTTGGAAAATTAATTAAAAAACTCTTTTAAAAACTAAACCCTATTTTTTACAAGAATAAAACTTAAAATATGCTTTTTATAAATGCGAAAGTATCTCTATTGGCTGGGTAGTTTGTCCGTCTTACATGCAGCAACGCATCAATTGATCGCTTTACTTAATCTGCAGTAAAGCTGATTAGAATATGTGTATTCTGCTGCTTTACTTAATCTGCAGTAAAGCTCTGTATCAAAGGTCACAAATTATGTTCAGCCATCAGTTTAGGGATGTATTCATATCAACCTCTTACCGGCCCACTATACAGGGCACGGGTCTCCTTCCACAACGAAAAGATGTTAAGGCAGTAGTCCACCACGCTGGCCCAGTGCAGATTGGTGGACTCCACACACCTTTGAGGGCATTATGGAGAACTCTCAGGGATGCAGGTTTCCTCACGATGTTTTGCTTCACAGTTTAAGCAAAAATTACTTAAAACACAGAAAAGTTAGAGGTGCGTCCTGGGATTCGAACTCGGCCACTGCCGAAAGTGAAATCAAGCTCCTACCCACTGAGCTATCCCCGCTGTATATTAGTCATGTATTAGGCATATATATTTATACTCCGGATATCTCACTCTTGCGCCTTGGACATAAAAACGAGCCTTAACCAAATAAAACTATAGAGACGCACAGGAAATAGCGGGAAAACCCGCTTATAATACTTGTTTTAGGGACCAAGCAACCTTGAATTATTATTTTACATTGCACTTGAATTCTGCTACACAATAAGAAAGGCTTTATTTAAACTACGGCGAAAATTAACGTTTAGGTATTTATGAAAATTAACCTTAATTTGCTATACTCTGCGAAAAGCAGGAGAATCTGTAAGGTGTAATTTATAATTTCTTCAATCATTATACTCCACATCAAACAGATCTTCGGTAATGTACCTACTCTACGCACGTTTCGCATTTACCAGAACATTTAAACATAATGTTGAGCATTATATATCGTTGTCATAGACCATAGTATATTTATCACTGTTTACTTATTATAGGTAAATGTACTTATAACCACCTCTTATTTAAATGACAAAAGGTGTTTTTTGATAGTTACTGCTGGTATAGAAGGTTACTCTTTTACTGAGAGTCATGCAATTTACTACTTCCGTAACTAAATACTTTTTACGTACTCTTTTTGTTACAAGTTTTAAAGTACCATTACAAATTTATGATTCATGAAAATGTCACTTAAGTAGATAAAATACTATCGCCGGACTAATTTTAGTATCAGAATTCGTTACTCCAATAAAATTATGTTATTAAGTATGGGTTCTATATAATAACTTATATAACCCAAAAAGGTTAGCCGGCTACCAATTGCCATCATAGACTGCATCATCACCTACCACCAGATGAGATTGCAGTCGTTGGCTAACTTGTAGTGGAATCCATATTCCATACTTACATTATAAATGCAAAAGTTTGTTTATTTGTCCTTCATGCCCGCCCTAACTAAACAACTAAATTATGTTAGCACCAGATTTATTCTAGCTTCTCGATTGACTTATACGAGGACTAAGTCCATCATCATCATCATCATCTCAACCAATTGACGTCCACTGCTGGACATAGGTCTTTTGTAGGGAGTTCCACAATGCACGGTCCTGGGCCGCTTGCCTCCAACGGCTCCCAGCTACTCGCCTGATGTCATCTGTCCACCTCGTTTGGGGCCGACCTACGCTGCGTTTACCGGTGCGAGGTCGCCATTCCAGCACCTTAAGACCCCAACGTCCATCGGTTCTCCGAGCTATGTGCCCCGCCCATTGCCACTTCAGCTTCGCAACTCGCTGAGCTATGTCGGTAACTTTAAAAGTTCTTCTACGGATCTCCTCATTTCTGATTTGATCACGTAGAGACACTCCTAACATAGCTCTCTCCATCGCCCGCTGAGTGACTCTGAGCCTTCTTATGAGGCCCATAGTTAGCGACCATGTCTCTGATCCGTAAGTCATCAGGTCATCAGGACTAAGTCCGCTAGTACATAAATATTGTAACCATAAAATTATTTTATTTTAATATGTTTCTTGAATGTGGACACGCCATAACCATGAATTAAATTATGACATCTTGGCCATGTAACGCAAAATGCCAAAACAAGACAACCTAAAATTGAGAATAATTACTGTCAAGTTCAAGTAAATTATAAAAATGGCTACTTTTAATTGGACAGTGCTATCGCCCTTCACCTGCTTTATGAGCAAATTAATCCTAATTCAACGAGACATTTATACTTACTTTAGTGAATAGGGTTTTGTGTCGAGATTGTAATAACCACTCAGATTGAATTAACTGTTATAAATGCTGAATTTTGGAATGGATAAAGATAATGCTTACTGCATTTCAAATACAAAAAAAAATTCATGATAAAATCGGCAAAACGGAAAATCTTAATTTGAAAATATTTTATGTTATCAGATTAAATATTATATCAAAATCATCAATTTAAGTAAATGCAAGGACTTCGATCGTACATTAAAAAATAGGTTCTTATTTCTACATACGTTTCTACTCATAGGTAAATAAAAATAACAGCCCTTAACTCAGTTTAACAATGGAAAAATAAAATCAATATGGTTTATTGACGTTTATGTAAATATTGCTGAAAAATTAAAATGATTTCTCTAACGCACATTTTTTAGATTAGAAATAATCTTTTACAAGGTTTTTGGTATTTTCGCCATTTCTTTGTATTTTACTCCAATAAAGTAATTATCTATAGGTTTACGCTAATATATAAGGAAGTTATTTATTATAAATCGCTACAATAATTCAATGGAAATAATTACTCTGAGAATAATTTAAAGTGCGTTGATGTCTTTACTATGAGATCCTATCACGAGTGTTCGGATATATTTAAAGAGCAAATTAGTAGCGAAAAAAATCGGTGATTAATATGATTTTTAAAACGTTGTTAAAAGTATTTGCATGCCACAAGTAAATTAAGTGGCAAGGTCAGTTGTCACTGATTTATCAAAGAAAAAAAAATTAAAGAAAATAGTGGTAATTATTATGTTAATTTCAGTACGTAAGTATGTACTTAAAACTATTTGCCAGAGGTCAAATAACAAAAAAAATAATTTATCAGATTTGAGAATAAATGTTTATTATACGGACGGTCGATTGGCGCAGTGGGCAGCGACCCTGCTTTCTGAGTCGAAGGCCGTGGGTTCGATTCGCACAAACGGAAAATGTTTGTGTGATGAACACGAATGTTTTTCATTGTCTGCGTGTTTAACTGTATTATATTATTCATAAAATTATTCGTCAGTCATCTTAGTACCCATGACAAAAGATACGCTTACTTTGGGACTAGATGGCGACGTGTGTATTTTAGTGTGTGTTTTAGTTAGTATATTTATTTATTATTAATACAATGGCTGCCTTGTTTGTCTAATGGTAAGCATATTAGACTACGGATTTTGAACTCCTTTTTCCAATTTCCGGTTGGGCCAAAAATGCTTTGTTTTTGGGCGATTTATAGAGTCCATCTAGAAATTCTGTTTTCCTGTTCGCTTAATTATTACTAACCTGTGATAATTATCGTTAAAACCCGTTAACTCACATTAAGTAGTAAGTAGGATCTACTACTACAACTACTAATACTACGAGAGAAGAAGCCTGTACTCGTAATGATGCAGCAGTGCGCAAAAGAAGCTCTAAATCGCTTTGGTGGCTTTAGTGGCAGTCATGGTCGAGGCCTTCAAGTAGATCAGACCATTCAGAAATTATTAATTGCAGAATTGCCCCCTGCCGGCGGTCGAACCCAGCACCTCCCATTTCGGAGACCACAGCGCTCACCATTGCGCCATAGACATCGTAAATTTTTTGACAATAAATTTTGCAGTTGTCATGCCTTACCTCGTACATATTTCTTTTACATGACGTAAGGTTTATATTTTTGTCATCAGCTTAATGGCTATCATTATATCATCCTATTACCGGCCCCCTACAGGGCAAGGGTGAACTTACACAATGAGTCCACCAAGCTGGCCAAGTGCGGATTGGTGGACACCTTTGAAAACATCGTGGAGAGCTCTTAGGCATGCAGGTTTCCTCACGACGTTTTCCTTCAACGTTGAAGAAAGCTATTTTTTAATTGCTCAAAACTTTAAGTAAGGTGCATTCTGGGATTCGAACTCAGCCCCCTGAAATTGAAGTCGAGGTCCTACCCACTGGGCTAACACCGCTTATAATTATTATTATTTAAAGCCAATAATAATAATTTATTTGCTTATACAACAGAAATTTTATTACATGCGAGAAAGCGATAACAGTAGGTAGCTACGTACAGTAATAATATACAGATACTGTAACCATATAAAGTTATAAACAGATTGAATTAACATAAAACAATTTGATACCTAGACAGTAAGCCTAACCAAAGAAAAGTTTAAAAAAACAGTAAATTTGGCGTCAGATTAATTATTTCTGATAATAAAGATAACCACTTAGTTGGTCTTCAATATAACTTAAGTTTTACTGCTTTCTTAAGTCATTAAAAAGGGTCATAATAATATAGCGTTCAATAATATATCAGTAATAAAACTAAAACGTTTATGTATATTCATTAGTTTTTATTCTTAAAATTCTGGTTACTAATAAAATTGCAACATTTGACACAGATGGAGCGCAACAAAAACAAATCACGCAAATATTGGCAAAAACAAAAAGAAAACAAAAAGTGAATTCGTAACGAAAACACTCGTCACCGAACAAATTGTGCCCTCCGAGTACAGCAGACTGCATCGAAACATATCGAAAGCTCGAAAACAGGTCACAAACAGGAAAATGCGTAAGCAAGAAAACCAAACTCCCAACTCCACTCACCTGCATCTTTATTCCTGATAGCACTTTTACTTTCGTAACAAATGACCCGGATTTGTTATGATTTCTAGGTAGTACTTTGGCAGCGCGAGACACGTTCGTTTCGAATGAACGTGGAGAACGAGAATGCTCAAGAGGCGTTCGGCTGGCGGTGCTATGCCGTAACAACTTACTTAACTCCAACGGCCACCCCACCATCGCCAACTTCGGTGTACTGTGCATTCGTTACGTGATAATGTAAAGGTCTACACACTGGGCAATCGTAATCGTCGCAATCGACAAATCGCTCATGTATATACAATAAAACGTGTAACAGAATAACGAAATAATGTTGAAGGATGCATCATATATTTCATAAGGAATCACGCTTTTAAAATATTATATCAATAGAAGCATATTTATTTTTCCATCCAAGTGTATACTTATGACAACCATTAATTATAAAAGATAAAAGACTGACACGTGCATAGTACCTACGCTACGATGTTAGAAAATAGGCTGTATCTGATATCTTTCAGTAAAAACTCTTGCAGTGAATCACTCAAAAACTATTAGGTTTTGTGTTTCACAGATAAGTCTCAGAGACATCACATAATGTTCCTCTTAAGCCTGTGAAGTTTTTTTTCGGTTTTCATTTACAAGTTGTATAAACTTCAGACAGGTGACATTTTCTACATACGTTTATTCGGTATATATTGTATCGAGGGAGTGCCATCTAGGTTTCCCAGTATTGTATCTTGCTGTCGCTCTTTCGATACATATAAATCGTAGTTAACTCTCACTCGATCGAATAAGTAAAAGTAGACAGAAAATTTCAAAGAATACCGTAGAGGTTTTCTGGTCAACAGGTAACATTAAGAAAAGGATAGCACGAGTATACTTACTCTTCTATCTGTAAATTTTGGACATATTAATAATCAACTTCATGATATGCCTGAAGTTAATAATCAATCTCACCCAAAATTTCAGATCGAAGATAAAGTATTTTCGTGCTACACTTTACTTAAAGTTTACTAGACAAACATGAACTATTCTGTGACCTAAAGTTTTGCGATAGATTGATTATTAAACTGGACGATTAAGGCGATCGGAGATGCATGCAATCTCGAGCGTGCCCACCTGCAATTACACTTGCGTAAGTCGTGCAAAGTCATGCGGAGTTTCTTTCGCATACATATCGTCAAGATTTTTGCATTTTTTTCTGCATTGTAAACTCTACTGTCGCAACTTATTGTACACACTACATAGATAGCTACAGGTAACTGAGGCATTCTACTTGCACGAACTTTCTGTCATGCAACGTCCAGTTGCAAACGCGGAATAGCGATCGATCGCTGCGACGGTTTGTCCGTGAATGGGGACCTTTATGGGTAAAGCCTGGATTTCACCATTTCGTCGTTGGCAGTCCCAAATCGCGTAACAAATATCCTTACTATCCTTACTCATGCTATACATACTCAGGTGTTTGTAACTTTGTATTTCTTTCATGCAGCATCGGATTGACATGATTTTTCGCATATAAAATTTGGTATCTCAATTCTCAAGTCTTGGAATAAGAAATAGGATAAGTATATGTATGGATATAAATAGCAGTTTTATTATCGGCGTATAGTTTATATGCGGCATCGTATTAGAACGCTCAGTCGCTTGGCAGCATGTAACTAGCCACCGCCGAGGCCTTCCACCTTGAGAGAAAGAGAGAAAATTCAGAAAGAAGATTTCAGCCGGGATACGTTGGAGGCACTTATTAGGACTACAGTGCCTACCAGTGCGCCGAGCAGATCGCAAAAAGAGATTTTTCGAGAAAAAGAAATTTAAAATTAAATGAACTTCTAAGTCTGTTTTATTTTCGCATTCTAATCGGACATACCTATCTACTATACCAGAGGTAGAACGTCGTTAGTGTAAACCCAGCTTAAAAGAATAGAATTAAATGCTACACTTACCGCTTTTCATTATATAAAAGATTCTGCTTAATAGACGTCATTTTGTTTTATGTGTATCTGGGTCGTAAAAAACCGCAACGATTTGTGTTACAAAATAAAATGTGATTTTACTATCCGACTATAGCGTAGCGAGAAGGCTTTTATGTTCAACAGTCGATTCAACAATAAAAAACGGTTGATTTCTAAAATAATTCATAATTTAATTAGCAATAAAATAAGTTACAAAAATAAGGGTAAAAGTTCACAATTAAATGAAAGTTGAATTCAAATTATTCAATTATTGATTTTTGTGTATTACAATTTATTCATACTGATCGCAATATTAATACGTACACGTTCTACTAAAAGATGTTCAAAAACAAGTCAGCAAATTATCCATTGCCTCGATGTTATCGAACCTAAAGCTACAGCACAACTTTAGTTCTTGATTTTGGGAGGATTTTTTGAGAGTTCATATGTATACTGCGAGATTTTAAGGGTGGATGGGGGGAGCCCCCCCATGACCCATCCACCCTTAAAATCCCGCAGTATACATATGAACTCTCAAAAAATGTATGGCGTCCAAGTTACAGACAGACAGACAAAATTTTAAAAAATAAAGACGTGTTGGCTCTAGTATTGATCATAGAAGGCCCTCAAAAATAGACCAGAAGCTGGGTACGCCCATGGCCGCGAGGCCCACATTTTGGAAACCACTTTAAACCGGATAATTGTACGATATTTAACGCTACCATTGCAAGCGTCTTAAGATGAATAAAGCAACTTTGGAAACGAAAAGATACCAAACAAGAAATTTATTACAGAGCAGCAGGCGTTACTCTAGGATTAGACGTCCTTGTTATACAATCTCGGGTCGGGTGCTACCGATACCGATGATAATCAGGTTTTGTTGACTTTCTATAGCAAAATTACAAAATGCAAACTGATTTCGACCCTTCTCGATTTAAAATTATTAAAGAGTACAATTTTTCCGGGTTCGCGTGGATTATAACCAATTAAACTTTATACTATTGTTGTGCTAGTTCTGCTATACGCAAATTTCTATAGTGAAATAAGTCGTCAGTTTAAATTTTTACAGTGTTCCTAGAAAAGGATAGAAGGGTACTATTAATAGACCAGAGTGCAAAGTGTGATATTATCTACGTACGTCTACTTATTGGAACGCGTAAAAGTTAACTACGGTTTATATGGTGTGGAAGAAGCGCCATCTAGATACAAAACTGAGGAACCGTACTATCACTCGATGGCGCACCTTTGATATCATACAAATCGAAACTAACTTTCACACGAATACATCGAATAAGTAAAACTAGGAAAAAAGCTCAAACTTGGCACACAGTAGAGAAATAATTATGGCAGTGTATCATCTGCACTTCGACAATATTTGCTGTGCATCTTACAAATAAACTTGGTATAACGTCGGAATAGATATGCAGCGTTATTTCACTTTCTGTCATTTCAACGGTGCTGTCAATTGCATGCAATTATTTAATTCCATTGAAAAGCTTTCGGTACCTTAGAAGTAATATGTAAAAATAATACGGAACATTAGTCAGTTAACTCAATTGGTAGGTTTAAAATAGTGCGGCTGCAAAGTCGACAAAACCTCCAAATTCAAATATAACTATTTCGACGTTATGCCACGTTTATTTTTAGCAACCTGTGAGTTTAGATCAGCCATATTGACGGACAATCTTTGCCCACTCCCACGGATAGTTCCGCTGGACAAAGGCGAGCGTGCGACGTATTTGGTGGGTCTCTTGCGTGGAGCATTGCGGGCACGACCCCCTTAGGACCAGTGGCGCGAGTGCTGGAAATACAGGATTTAATATTTTAAAAGGTTTTTTGTAGTAGTAGACTTCTTGTGGCAAAGTTTGCCCGTGGAAGTACTATTGCTTATTTCTGCCGCAAAGCAGCATTGTTGCAATGCTGTGTTTCGGTCTAAAGGGCGTGGTTGTCGGTGTAGTTACAGGCACGTGAGGCTTAACACCTAACCTACGTCTAAGGATGGTCACCGGAAAGGACTTGTTCCTTGCATGCCCTGGGAAGTGTTGTTCTGTTTATGGGCGATGATTTTCGATGTTGTTCTGTTTAACTTAATTAAAATTATTTAAAAAAGTTTTTTTAGTCTATAAGAATTTTATTGCAAGAGAATTTACCGCTATGTTAAGTAATCTTGATTCCTTGCCCTAGCCCTTACCTTGCCTTACCTAATCTAGATGCGGTGATATCCCAGTGGTTAGGATTTCTTTACTTTCGGGGGGCCGAGTTGGAATCCCAGCACGCACCTCTAACTTTTCTAAGTTATGTGTGTTTTAAGTAATTAAAATATCACCTGGTTCAACGGTGAAGGAAAACATCGTCAGCAAACCTGCATGCCTGAGAGTACTCCATAATTTCCCAAAGGGGTGTGGACTACGGCCTGCACCTTTGTCGTTGTGGAAGGAGACCCGTGCTTTGTAGTAGTCTTAAAATAAAAAAAAAGTCTGCACCTAATCACGAACATTATCCTGTTACGATCCTTTATCAGGTGGGTACTATACTATAAACTACAAAAATAATTGTGTTTGTGGTCAAAAGTCAATTTCATATTACAATACAATACAAATTGTCGCGGTCGTTCTAAGAATTAAATGATACATACCTATTTAGTTATTGACCGAATGTATTTCGTAGTAAAAGCTTGAATATTACCTGTTGCGAGAATTGCGATAAATTATAAGTTATTCAAGTTAATTCGTACAACAAATTTTGTAGAAATAATCTTTAACGAGGACATTGTTGGATTTTCTTTAGGAGTTTCTAATTTCGATTGTTTTGTGCCACAATGTAGCAGTATGTTTTTATTCACAGCTGGTTTTCTATTCCTCTTGTTGATTGTTTTATTTGATAAAAAAAAAAAAAAACTTGTGTACCTATAGCGATGCCTTGTATTATGTATCTATCATTAGATGTCTCCGTCTACCTTGGGTGGCAAGGGTCAACCAACGCTTCGCTTTCCGGTGCGGGATTTTCATAGTAATCACAAGCAACACGCAATGTCAAAAACTTCAGGCTCTAACGTAAAGGTCACACTCGTGTTCCGTCGTGTGTCCGTCAAACGTCCGTAACCACGTTAATACACCAGTAACCACGCCCTTCAGACCAGGACACAGAAACGGTAGCAATGCGCTCTGTCACAAAAAACTCCAAGTACCCCAGTGCCAAAATTTTCAAATATGTACATATTTTGTAGTACCTTATACCTAAATACTATAACTGTCATTTTGGAAAATTTTTAATCTCTTAATCGCTCTTTCCTTTGGGGGTTGGGGGCTCTGGGTTATAATACTTGTAATATTATTATAAAAGGGATAATGATGGTGACATTATTATTTTTTTTTTTTTTAATACATAAATATACTACGACAATGTATGGGTACTAAGCTGACTGATGAATATTTTTATGAATACTATACATAAATACTTAAAATATAAATATACCAGACACTGAAAAGCATTCATGTTCTTCACACAAATATTTTCCAGTTGTAGGAATCGAACCAACGTCCTTGGACAAAGAAAGCAGGGTCGCTGCAAACTGCGCCAATCGGCCGTCAATTATAAGGTTATATATTTTAAGGCACTATAAGTCTTAAGTATAAGTAAGTCGTTAATAAGATAAACATATTAATAAAAGAATAAATAAACAAAACAACTCACTTCTTAGTCTAATACCAACTGGATCACACGATCCTTCTCCTAGCGCACATCTGATATGACGCTGCATCGTCCCCCGGTCGGCGAGGGTTTTCTCCAACTGGAGGTCTGTCATCTGCAGTGCTGAAAGTGTCGTTAAAAGGGAAACTGCCAAAATGGCGAGCGCGCCCAATGTCTGGAAAAAATTATATTTTAACGAACCTACAGTATCTTATTTAAATGCATCAAAATAACAGGTTAAAGTCGTGGTCTGAATGCCCAGCAAATTGAAATGTTTGTGTCTAAATCGAGGGCAAATTGAAAAACTTACTTCGTAGATTGTCACATTAAACTTCTACGTCTGACGCAATCTGACGCGACAATCGCGTATGTCATTATATATCTTCTCTCTCGTGTGACTAAATGAGCGGTATCTAACGTAACCTTGGTATTCAACGCTCAATTCTTACTCAAGAATATCAAACCGCGTCGGCTAAGAAGTTTTACTTCTAAAATGTTTTATGAACTACTAACAGAGACAACCTTGTTTTTTGTTCATCCGTCCGTGTTGCAAGATTTTTTTCTGTGTAGCCACTTGAGTATCAAACTTAATACTAAAGTAATCGATGATAATTGAAGTGGTTGACTGAAACTCACTAAAAAGATATCTTATTGCCATTATAAAGTCTATAAAAACCTATTCTTGAGTACGAGCCCTCATTAAAACCTTTGTAATTACTGCCGAAGATCAACAATTTATAACTTTGGTTTCCAACTGGTATATAAGTACCTATCTATTATTCTTTTTAAGCAGCCAAATAATATAACCAAAATTATGAATAAAATAGCTTCTTTACCCACAAAGGTTATATTAACTACATAGCTTCAATTAACGCATCAAGATGTTCAACATCAATTGAGTCTTGCGTGCTTTATCACGTAAATGTAACACCATGACCTACCTAAAGTGTCTAGACATAAAATATAAAAATACTGAGAGGAATAAACTAATTGTATAAATACCTGCATTTCCACACAAGATTATCCGGTATCAAACAAGTTGAAAAACCTCGTTTTGTTGTAACGTATTTTTATTTATGCTATTAAAACACACCAGTTTGGGCAACGCTCGGCCGTAGTCGTATAGGGACTGGCCACAATCATCGAATTAACTAATTCTGGACTCCCTCCCCCTGCCGGTGATTAGGCGTGAATGTGTGTTATGATATCTCGTTACTGTGAATTATGTTCGGTCTTTGTAGAGCTTTGCTCATTAATAAGCCCGAGCGTCGTTTTTCTTGTTAAACGGCTTTGTTTGAAGATTAAAACCGATAAGCCGGTCGCAGGATGTACCTGTCCCGTCCGTTTCTTTTTTCTAATCCGTTACAATCTCTTAAGAATGGTTATTAACTTATAAAACTTGACAAATTTTATTGCAATTGAAGGATGACATCCTTAAATCCTGACTCTGGATTATAACTTTATAGGTTAGGATTTTCTTTATCTATATATATATAATGAAAATGGTCTTCGTTTGAGGCTCAATCACGCCTAAACCACTGATCGTATCGACATGAAACTACCACCATTCGATGCGAAATTTTTCCTAGATGGTTTATGGCTATCTATTTTTTGAATTCCAACATTCCTTCATTTTTTTATTGCTGTTTTACTTTTATGAACATTTATCCCGCTAATAAAAACAAAAGATAAGCATTTTCTCTTGATTCTTTTGTTTTCATGGATTTCAACAGAGTGTATTAAACGGATTATGGTTTTTTACATTCAGCTAAGAATCTACTCACGGTAGTGGAGAACGGCTGGACCAATTGGGCTTTTTTTTTATCTTCAGAATTGTCAGGAGAAAGTTTTGTATGTGAGAAAATTTTAAAAAAGCCCGATAAAAAGTTAAAAATTTCGATGATAATCGAAGAATTCACATCTATATAGTCACTCACCACGAAATCTCGGGAACCATAAGACTTAGAAACGTGAAATTTGGTAGGAATATTACTTTTGCTATGTAGAGGTCAGCTATGAATAGATTTTAAGAAATTCATTCCCCAAAGGGGATTGCGGGGGCGTTAACAATGAACAATTCCCGTTTTTAAACTATAGCTCCTATAGACTTCAAATTTGGTAGGAATCTTCTGTAAGAGGTGTAGAAATAGGCTATGAACGAATTTTACGATAGCTCACCCCACAGGGGGTTGCGGGGGTGGGTATTAACAATTAATATTTTTAATTTTCCAGCTAAAGCTCCTACAAGCTCCAAATTTTGTAGGAATTTTCTATAAGTGATGTAAAAATGATTTATGAACAAATTTTACGATATCCCACCCCAAAGAAGATTGCGGGGGCGTTAACAATGAAAATTTTCAATTTCCAAGCGATAGCTCCTATAGACTCCAAATTTAGTGAGAGTGTTCTATATGTAATATAAAAATGATCTTCGAGCGGATTTTACAATGAATCACCTCCAATAAGGTTCGCGGGGGTGGGTGTTAACAATAAAAAATTTCAATTTCGAAATATAGCTTCTAAAAATTCTAAATATGGTAGGAATCTTTTATTATTCACATAAAGAACATCTCAAAATGGATTTCAATAAAGTCTACTTCCGACAGGAATTGCGGGGGTGGGTGTTAAAATCTAAAATTTTTATTTCTAACCTGTAACTTCTACAGACTCCAAATTTGGTGGGGATCTTCGTGTATGTAGGGATATTCGTGTATTTCCTTACAACAATCGTCTTTTTGGCAGCGGAGAAAAAGTCATTGAGAGGTTTCAAAAACTTAACTTTACATGTAGCTATCCAATCAACGGACTAAGAATTTTACATTCATTTTACTTTTGCAGACTACATAACCGACGAATTCTTTTATTGCGGGATCGCGGAAATGTAACAGATTAAAATGAATGCATTTTCCAAGCACATGAGATGTGGAAAAGAAATTTAGTTACTTATTCCAATAGAATTCATAAAAAACATGCACAATTAATTTTCTATAAAAAATTGATGTCACGGAGAAAATTTTAGTTAACAGAAAATTCGTCGCACTTGAACCTAGACAGATTTCAACTTCACATATGAGACTTGCAATGACTTTAACTTAAACTTTCAATGCTCATTTCAAATTTTTTTCTTCATGTCAATTATTATTAATTTTTGGAAGAAAGGCACGGAAATGTTATAATGATTGCACATTGAAAGTTACAATGAATATTAGTGAGAAAAATCACCTGGATGAAAGATACAGGCTAAATCGATGGAATTTGGAATTTGAGTAAGTCTAAACAATATCGATGCTTACAGTTCTATCCGCGGGGCCTATTTATGTTCATACAAAAATAAAAAAAAAGGAGAATAATAAAAATATGAAAAAAATAAATAAAAATGAAACATAAAATGTAATTTATTTCCTTTTTCAATTCGCCCAGCGAAGCGGGCGGGAAACGGCTAGTTATTCATAACTAAAGTGTAATAACTTAATGAGTGAGTAGGCATTCCTTTTTCTTACTTCTAAGGGTTACTCATGTCAGACTATTGTATAAAGCTCATTTTTATACTTTAAGTACCTATATGTACTTTTTTATAATATTTGAAATGCACCATGCATTTATATAATTAACCACCATGCATTCATTATTTTAAGAATTCGTACCGTAAATCCTGCTCTGAAAAATTTTCTCAAAAAATCTAAATTTGTGGCTAACCTTGCCATATACCTTATCATCATCATCATCATCATATCAATCCATTACCACCCCATAACGTATAGGCCTTAGCCAACCACGCCGATTTTGACATTGTTGCCGCCTTAAAACCCATATGCAGGCTTAGTTTATTTTGGGCAACTTCCCTGGTGACTAAGTTCTGTTTTGAGGCGCAGAATAGGTACCATATTTTTGCCCTGCGT
The DNA here is from genome assembly GCF_905163445.1 of Pararge aegeria. Classification (NCBI taxonomy): domain Eukaryota; kingdom Metazoa; phylum Arthropoda; class Insecta; order Lepidoptera; family Nymphalidae; genus Pararge; species Pararge aegeria. The sequence goes on along the minus strand of NC_053199.1, from coordinate 11,652,532 downwards.
CCGTAAGCTACCCGCGTCGCGCCGAAGTGCAGCTGTAGCAGCACCCAGGGTGGACGACGGATACCCGGTCGACGTTGACTTGTGAGGCACTGCTTTAGGTATATCCCCAATTGTTAACGGTGGGACTCCAACCGTTAACAAACAGTTGGTTCGACATTTTAAAGAGGGCACAAGGTTTCCTTATTAGATTTCGAAACCCTCGAAACTAAACCATGAGCTTTCCTCCCCATTTCAATCTACTATCACTATTCTGGAACAGTGCCTAGAGGTTAATAATAAGAGAACCCGGTAGTAAACGTATTTATAAAAAAAAATTATGTTTACACAAATTTCCTGAATTGGGTAGTTGGCACGATTTATTTCATGTAGGTATATAGCGGTAGCATATAGAGCGGTTTAAGCGGTAGAAATTTTGCTTATGTTGCTAGCGATTTTATTATTGGTACTTCATCAGAATGACTGTAACCAAAATTCTTTTAAATCTGATTTTTAGATAGCTTTTTTTATAAAATGTAATCAAATCTAAAAGAGATTGTGACAAATATAAAGCTCGTTTTGATTGTGTATCTATGCCCTACTAACCAAATGTCATATTCCGTGCGTCACAGATTAAACAACGACTCGAAGGTACCTACTCGTGCAAGCCTATTGTAGGCACAAAGAAGTTAATTTTGTACGATTTGCTAGTTTATCTTGATAAATAACCATTTCTTACGTTTAACATGTGTTAAACAATTGTTTTAGATTACTTTCATAGTGATCGTGGTTTAAAAAATGAAAAACAAATGATAAAACACCCTAATTAGCGACTTGTCATTCAATCATATGGTAGTAATTAATGATGTCAGTGTTTGTTTACTAATGACTGTTTTGATAAACATCTCGCGATGAACCTCCCTGGAACCGCAGCTGAATCTTCGTGTAAGCGACAAGAAAATGGCGACGGCACAGAGCCTCAACGCCCACTGAAGAAAGCACGCTTTGCATGGGAAGTAAAGGGGAAATATCATTTGAGAAATGAGTTATCCGAGGCAAAATCAAAAGCGGACACCGTCAAAGCCGGCTCATCGTCCGAATCACACGAATCTAAGCTAGTCGGAAATACTGAACAAAATCTCGAAATTTTGGGCGATTATTTACTGAAGCAGGATTTCAACACGTTAGACTCGATTACCGATAATAACGTTTTATTGCCCAGCAGTAGCATATCCACAGAAAAACTGTCGTATCCTAGATATCTGAGCACCTATGAAAGTAGTAGGAACTTGACTGAAAGTTGTAGTAGTAATGAACCACCCGCATCTAAATCTTCTTATTCCAATAAGGATTCTGAAGACCAGTGTATAGCAAAATGGCAAGCAAGACAGGTAAAACATAAACAAAATTGTGAATTTCAATCCTTATCCATTTTCGAAACTTAAGTATTGTTGGTTTGTAACAACTAAAACAAGTTCAAATCGCACAACGTATCTGCATTTTGAACATGTCACAAGAACTTTGAACAAGCCATTAAAAATATTCTTCAATGTACAACATCTATCTTTACATTTAAACAGACAAAAGCTGATTGCTTTAAACCATCATTGGTATGGTAGACTGTTTTTTTATATGAGTTTCAATATTAAACTTGGAAATATGATTGTGCATTGATTTATAAAGCAGCGTAACTGACTTATTCAAACAACAAATCTATTTTTTTTTATTTTGGTGTTACAAAAAATAATATATTGTTTTATTCATAGATTAATGTTCTTAATTTTTTCTTGCACTGAAAATTGTCTTTGTTTCAGATGGCTAAATGTTTTGTGGACAATACAATAAACCGTGTACTAGACAGCTGGATGATAGCACCCTTCCCTGCAGATATGGATAGCAACAGAGTTTTTGCTCTTGATGCTGCAGAATTCATCAACAACTTACCTGGCGACAACAGTATTGAAAATGAAGCTATACTTATGGCAATATCAGCACATGGCTTACAGAATAACTCTAGTTGTAGTAATGAAACAAATAATTTATCCCAGAGTAACTATTCAAGTAAAGATTTATGTATAACTCCCCCTAGTAGTCCCTTACCGTCAGATGATGAAACTGTTCAAGAATCCAATCCGTGTAATAATGAAACCAATCAAATTGATGAAAGTTCTTCCAATGACTTTGATATGACCTGGTCATCAAACAATGCAAAACAGAATGATAGCAACAATTTACCAGTGTCATTCTATCCAGATACATCAAACTTTTCATATCAATATTTCAGTGAGTCTGATAATCCAAATAGCAGCAATACTGGATATGACGGAGATGAAAATATAAACTCTAAGGACAACAATCATTATGATTTCTTAGATGCAGCTGTTTCATTTGCGATACAATATAAAGGATTGACATCATATGGTACAGACTATGGATAATTTGTAGTGTAAAGTTATTTGTAACTGCTGATTAAATTATTATAAGTAGGATGACACTACAACTATAAGTATTTAGTTATGATACTTAGGTGTTACTTCAGATGTTCTCATACACAAGGTAGGAGCATACATCATCCATGCATGCATCATGTAAAAACAAACTAAAAATGTCATGTTTTTGTAGCTATTAATCTGCCATAGTAAAGGGTTCTCTATGACGTCATGTGGAAAATTTTGATCATGAACTGTTTACTTTGATGTAATCAACCTTATCTGGTCTGGAGTTAGGGGGTTAGTTAGCATTGTTACTAAGAAATTAGAGTGACTTAGCAATTTCATTTTTTAAATTTGTTGTGCCCTTTATATATAGCAATTTAATTTCACAAACAATGGACTGTTTTAATGTTCCAATGAAGTATGGAGATGGGTACAAACAGAAGATTTTGTGCCCTTTATATATAGCAATTTAATTTCACAAACAATGGACTGTTTTAATGTTCCAATGAAGTATGGAGATGGGTACAAACAGAAGATTAGACATCTCAATGAAGTGTCAATTAGTTCTCATATTTTTTGTTTGACCTACCCTCTGTCTGATGTGCTGTGGTAAATCGGTGTGACGGTAAATCCAAATACAGTTGCCAATATAGCTTTTATTCCTGCGGGTGGCGTATGAGGCAAATAATGAAATTAGAATTAACTAGCTGTCCCGGCGAATTTCGTACCACGGATAATTTTTTTTCTTTGGTTAATTTTATCCTATTCGGCAGGGTGATTACGTATCTCGCGACAGCAGTGCGACAGGCGTTAATCTTGCCATTACTGCTGTCAAACGTCACTTTTGTTTATTTATTGTATGGACCCTACCAGTCTAAGAGGAATCCAAAAAATCTAATATCATAAAAATTGGTCCAGCCGTTCTTGAGTTATAAATGGTGTAACTAACACAAATTTCTTTTATATACGTATATATATATAGATATTGAAATACTGTTTTATACATTGGATTCTAGGGACATCCTAGGTATGTCATCCAAAACTCATATATTTATAATACTACTGATTATAATACAAATACAACTACTGCTACTACAAATCTAACCCAGGCCATATCAGTTTGTTGTGCTAGATCTGAATGTCATTGGCAATATGAACCCTGTATTTGTTACCAAGAATACTTTTCTATTTAGAACTTGAAAAAATTCATCTTAATAATAATCAAAAATATCTTAGGATTTACTCAATGTAATTTCTAGATAGATATATTTTTGGAAGATAAAAATCAAATATTAATTTTATTGTCTATATTCAATTTTTTTTCTATTTATTCTGTTCAACATAATTTTAATAATTTGTGTATTATGAATAGTTTTAATTTGAATCTTAGAATACTCTTTGTTTGACTAAAGCTAGGTAGTTTTATTTTGGGGTCAAAAAAAACATTTACAACAAGCTATTTACATTAGCTTAACATTAGCTAATTACATTAGCTCAAACTCAATTTTTAGGGGTGAGGGTGGGAGCAAACATCTTGTGATATTATTTTTAAAACAGATGCTTTTTAATTACCTATCAATTAAGCGCCGACTTAATAATTGGTAAAATTTTTTTTTTTAATAAAATCTAATTAATAGTTTGGTGTTTACGAAACCTCCCATATCAAGTGTGTCAGCGCGGTGCGATAGCGCTGTCAATTCAATGAAATGCAAAAAAAAATATTCGATTTGACATTTAATTTCATCAGCTGCTCCAAAGTTTCTAAATGCTGGAATTAAAGTTTTTTTTTTTACAGGTATAAAAAATTAAAACTTGCAGTGTACACTTCAATATTTTGAGTATTGCGTAGGGTAGGGTATTAAATGGGCTCTCCATGTTCGACGATAAAGAAAAAAAAAAAGAGATAAGTACAAATTATTGAGAATATCAGGATGTTAATGGATATGATGATGTATTAGGGATTGTTTGAATTTGTTGTTGTTGGTCTTGCTGCCTAAGTGGCGTCGTCGCCGCCGCGGTCAGAGTCGAGCGTGGACTAATCTTAGCATGGGTGAAGCTTCAGTGAGACCCCAATATTTCAGTACTCAACTTGAAGACCAATGTGTCAACATGATCATAATCGTTATCAACCCATTACATTAGTGGTATGCATTTGTTGTCCGTATGTATCAATAAGAAGTGATAGCGTAGTCGTTGGAACTTCGGCCTCCTTTTCGGGGGACTGTGTTCGGGCCCCGAATACCACTAGCTTTCCTGTGTCCTGGGTACTTAAAGCAAGTGATATTTTAATTGATTTAACGGTGAACGAAAACATGGTCTCAAAAGCGTGTTAAATGATCAATCCGCATTTCTCCAGCGGTGGACTAATGCCTAAACTCCACAAACTGTGAAAGGAGAACCGTGCCCTGTACTTGGCCGGTGATGGGTTGATATAAAACTTCTCCTGTTGCCATGCTTTAGCAGACACGACAGACATGCTAGCCTTGCAAGTGTTATTCATGATAATAAGATATAATTGCGCGGCGCATATGAAATGCATATTTAAAAAAATAATGTTAATTGACTTACAAGGGGACCTCGCGTGAGGCCTTGAGCCAGAAGTCACTTAGACCGCGCGAAAAAGCTCCACTGCCCGTGCCTACGTCATTTTGTTACTATGAGCATAACATCTTATCAATGCAACTTTGTAAATCAGTACCTGAAACATCCATAATGTTTGTCACACACATGAACCGATTGTTGGATATATGAAACAATACCCCTACTTTCCCCTTTGACGTGTGACTTTAAAAGATATTCTCAAAATAAATATTAATACATTTCGCAGTACAAAGTTCGTCACCGACTTACGCCGCAGCGGTCGAGCAAAGCACCCAGCATGGTTGAAAACTGATGTTTGTCATTCACTTTGTTCTTTATTCAAAGGTGCGACAAATGTCATTGACATTAAGTGTTCAGTCTCTTTAGACTTATTTTGTATTATGAATTAAGTTATGCGTTAAGTGAAATATTTTTATAAAAGTAGAATACTTTTAATATTTAATTTTGTACTCGAATTTTATTTACTGTACCTATTGTAAAAATATATTTTTTGCTGTTGTGCAATGGAAAATAGTTTAACAGAATTTAAATTTAAATGTTTTGTTTGTAGATTTAGATTGGTATGCCATATGACATACATACTAGATACTGTGAATAAAGTATGTATATCCAATGTAATTTGGGTTTATTCTTATATATATACCTTTATTTATATTTATACCTCAGCGGCCTTATGAAAAGAAAGGTTCGATTCTTTGTCAGTACAAGAAAAAATATAGTAGCTCCATTATTCGAGAGCTTCGATTATCCTAACGGACATTAAAACTATGGAATTGAATTTGCTTAAGTTAGCTTCATGTTGACTGTTGCTGTCTCAGATTAGAAGGTTTCATCACTTACCGTCGGATTCAATAGTGCCATGTCTTCTAAAGAAGAATAAAACAGAAATAATATAATAATGGCGGTAATCCTTTCAGGATTGTAGTGTCGTGTAGTGTCATATAAAATATTATTATTATTATATGTCAGAACCAGTGGCGTATTTTAACCAGTGTAGGCAGAAATCAGGAAGATGGCATAAAAATTAAAAATTGCTCCATACTAGTTATTTTCAAATTGTAGGATAGACAGTGCTTTTGTGCATGTATGAACGCCGCTGGTCACAACTTAAGGAATTAGACAAGTTGTCAAAGAAATGAGGATAACATAAAATAAAATAAAAATCTCAATAACAATTTTATTATTGCTTGTTATTATTCACATAATACAAAATAAACTATGCACAAGTTCAAGACCACTGATGTAATTCTAATTTGAGTTTATAAAATATTCTGAAATACAACTTCTTGCATACACAACAGTAGCGTTTTATGTACTGTGGGCCAAACAGATCTATATACTAATTTAAGTTTTATGTAAGGTTATCACCTACTACATACGACTATATGACGTGTGTGTGTGCAGTGTGTATACTGCACTTCGCTAAATGATTAATATCTTGATAAAAAAATATTGAAAATAATTATAAAAATATAAAATCGATCAATTTAAATTGAAGACTGTAAAGACTAACTCAAATAATTAATTACTTTTTGCAGTGTGTTTTTTTTTAATAAAAAATTAAAACCTGCAAGTTTACTGTACAGTGCAACTAGACTTGATTTATGTAGAGGTAATTTTTTTATTGCTTGTCATAACTTTTCACTCCGTTGGGCCCAACGTACTTAACACATAACACGTGTAACCAATATACATAGCAGCAGTCTCCCTTAAATAAATTGTGATGCTCTCACGACAATATTAATATTACAATACATTCATGGCCGCGTATCCTAGATAATCGATTTCTAATTTATAAGTAACTGTACAATTTTGCATTATTCCTTGATTCGTTAAATATATGTACAAAAAGTTCTCACATCAGCCAAATCTCTAAGCGATTAAATTTACCTACACTTATAAAATTCTCAAAATAAATTGAAAATAAAAGTTTCCGACTTGAGGGTCGCACACATTCATGCAGAACGCATCGCAACTCATTATATGAATTCACTCGTGACATATTTCATAGACTATGTAACTGTAGTTAGAACAGTATAAGCGCCGAACATCATATGGTTATTACAAACATACCGTAACTTTTGAGATGATCGTATAACAAATTTAATACATAAATATTTGAAAAACTCAACTGTCGTGCTGAGCCTTAACTCCTTATGTATTCCCCTATAGTGTGCGATAGAGACAGCTGTAGCTCAGAACAGTGTCACCTATATTTGATGAGATCGTATTCCCCTGTCTTATCAGAAACTGAGCAGATTTTAGGCAATACTCTTATTTTCATGACTAAAATATAAAGAGAAACCTTTAGTATTAGTTGGTAGGTTACTCTTACGCTCTTTTGTGATATTTCGTATTTGTCTTCGAGTCCCCTGAACGTGGCGGTAAAAGAGAGGAATTTCTAGTCATTCTACAGGGTCAGATTTTCTAAAGTAATTAGCTTAGCATGAAAATTATAATGATAGCGACATGTCTAATTTAGCATGATAATTTTGACGGCCCACAGTACGGTTTTGTAATCGTTGAAGAATAATCGATAATGGAATAGGTTCAATTCAAATTTGATATTTAATTTCCCCCACGATGAAATTATTTCCATCTATGAATTATACATGCCACACGACTGGCAATATTCACTTGTTATTTTAAAACTAAAATAATTTGTTGTATAGTAAGTTTTTTTTTAAATCAAATAATTGCATGCAACTTCAATAACAACAAGATATCTTAGATAATTGTGTTTATTATTAAATGTTCCATTTATATGGTTGTTCGTTATGCGTGGCATGGACTAAGCGGGCGGAACCTTCAATGAAATACGTCATCATCTGTAATAAATTTAACCGGAAAAAATTATCACCCTAAATAAGACAAAGCGTAGACTTTGATTTCACGAAAAAACTCCAGAACAGCTAGCATGGGCAGTAGACAACTTTCTCCCCAGGCAAAGGAGAAAACTCTTCTCCCACAGCTTTATCAACTCTCAGAAAACTGTGTAATAATAAACTGGAGTAAACTTCTCCTATACCCTGTCCCTGTGCTTTAGCGGTTAGCATTAATTATATCCCTTGTCAGGGGATATAATTTTTGTCCCCTGCCTCCTAGCCGGTAGGAAATAGAGGAATAAATTTGTATGGAGAATCTCGCCTGTACTCTACTCTATCCTCTTAAACTCATCACAAAGGATTAGCACACATTCTATTACACATTTTTTATCAGTTACACGTTTAGTCTACAGTTAATAAGCTATAGTTACGAAAATCAAGTGTAGTCTGGTCCGATTGAATTATCTGCAAATTAATTTAATAATATCTTCAGCGTTAATGCGACCAGAGAACTAAATTTGTAATACTAACCTTGCGCATACGCAAAGTTGGTATTATAAACATAGTACTATGTCTGTCTATCTATTGATACATTAATATCGCTCTTATAATTGTTTATACTGGCCAACAAAGCAAATTAACGTCTTAAAACCATAAATGTCACAAATCGCATTTGAATTGGATGTTAATTCTTTTAATAACTAATTTTAGACACCACCTCCGCTCAAATATCCGAACATTATTAATAGATAGATCCGCTTGTCTCAAAATGGCATATAGACGTCGAGTGGGTGAATAGCTTTATTTTCCATAATTACTTCATGTGTTACAATATGTCATGGTTGGTATTTAAATATAAATAATTTCATAGTTTAATAAGTAAAATAAATATAGCTATCAAAAAACATCAGTGTATATGGCTTAGGCACTATTTTGCTGCGTTTAATCTTATTTAAAATACATAATATTATTTGTAAGTAACCGTTTAAATATTTGGGATCAATTCACTCGTCATGAAAATATATAAAATAATAAAATACAAAAGAAATTGTAATCAATTAAGTAAAAATTTTAAGTAAATTATACTAGTTTAAAATAGTTTTCGTTCAATAAGTCTACCATGTAAACAGCACATTTCTAACAAAAGTTAATAGAAATCGGATACTTATTAATGTAAACGCAAACTGTTTCATATGAAGTTAATCTACTTTTAATTTAAACTCTACCTAAAAACATGTCAGACAACGTAATAAAGTACAGTATTCTTAAATTTATAGGTCGCCTTGGATTACGCTACTCACTACAAGGCGGCCAAAAATTTTGAAGACTACTGTCCACATCTCTTTTCAATAAAATAGCCAATTGCCAAACTTTGCACTCCATCAAGGTGTCGTCCCTCACAAAACCTACATTTGACTCCAATATGTAATTCATTTTAGCAAGAGTACCGAAATCTGCTTTAAAAAAAGTGTGAATCAGAAGTTTGGCAATAGCATGGTATTAAAACATTTTCTTGCACACTGGGCTAAAACTAATTTTAAAACATTTAAGTAACAGATACAAATTAATCATCACAACCGAGACATAAAGTTTGGACATGTAAAAATAAGCAAGTTTACAAGCTGCTAATAAGAATTCAAATTTAATTTTAAACTATTAGGAGAAATGGCACAAGACAGACGAAAGGTAAATTACTATATGCACAAAAACGTATTTCATAAAATAAAGTGTTGAATATATCCGCTCACCAATTCAGTAAAACACCAAAAAAAAAAATTACACGAATAATGCAATCTATGCACAGGGAGTTTTCTGCGGAAAAGACAGCAGAACTCTGTAAATATTGTTAACGATGTCGGAATCGATGTGCATAACCAATAAATTATGGACACAGACTGCGATATCGATGAAAAAGAAAATAAGATTGTTGTGAACTTCACCACTTTGAATAACAAAACTAAGATTCTCTCAAATTTGACTCCAGATAAAGATCCGTTTCGGTGAGTTAAGAATTCATAAAATAACTGCAGAACCATTCATTTAAGTCACAACCTTACTGGAGTCTACACTAATATAATCTCAATACATTATTCTAAAGGTCATCAATAATTTATACTGCACTGCTCCAGCATTGAAAAATGGCTAAGAACAAAGTCAAAAAATACAGAACACGACTTGCAAGCCCACATTAAAATGTTGATCAGCTGTCTGCTGTGCTTGAGCGGTGCGGTACAAGTCAGCGACAGCCTTTATCCTAAGCCCTACAATTGTATGTACATGCCTTATTTTTACATGCTTAGTTAATTATTACTTTTTTTTTTTATTAAAAATCTTCAAAAGTTTAAAAATTGACAAACACATTTTAACACTCTTATATTTAACAAAGCGTATGGATTCATCGTTATTTACATGTATTTTATAGATAACGCGAAATGTTACATGCAAACTAGGGCACCAAATAATAAGTACAATATTATCAGTAGTTATACAATATTATAGTAAGCATTGTAATTAGTATTTACATTATCGGTTTAGGCACTACCACTGCATAAGGCCTTTAGTATTTATAGAGCTTGTTTTATGATATTTTATACAAATGTACTGGACTTTCAAATGTTATCGTAGTTATTAAATTAAAATAACTCATACTTCTACTCAACTCTTTAGAATATGTTCAATGATTTACATGCCAAATTTTGTCTTTGACACCCGTAACTTTGATGTCTCGCAGTGGTTCCTAACGCACAGTGTAGGTTTCACTAAGCAGGGCCCGATTTTTTCTGACATGAAATTATAAACACGCACGGCGTCAAAACTTCAGTCACGAAAATTCGCACTGTTAAATTTCGACGTCAACAATTGCACAGATAATAGTGTGATACGGTATCAAATGTAATAAAGAATGATAGCCCAGAGTATTGAATGATGACGTGATTACCTCTTCTATACTAACGCGGAAGTTGGCCTAGGATTTTTTTTATTACCTATGTTTGGCTCAACAGGACAAAGCTTGAATCCTGCTTCTTTAATATCTGTTCTGGACGAAATATAGTTTAGGATAGCTGGGACCGAAAATCAAAAGATTCCTAAGGAATGCAGAAAAAACCGGGACAAACGCGAACGAATTCGCCCCCAATAGCTAGTCTTACAATAATTTGATTAGTGAAACCGATTCTGTGTGTTCCGATGAGCTGTGAGACTTCACAGTAATGCGGGTGTTAGTTTCAAAGCAGGCCTAATAATAGATATATATTCCAAAGAACAATTTAGTATGAAGGTTTTATAAGTCTATTAGTAGATTATGTCTCAAATATTGGTGCCAATTCTGTTGCACAAATCTACACTAAATTGACAAGTTTCAAGGAAGAGGATTGTATTTTATGAGACCTGTCAATTTAGTTTCGTTAACAGGTTTATGTACATGAGAATTGGCACTAGTATACAACTAAATAAATTAACTATCTGATAGTACTACTAGATCAGTGGTAGTACTTTTGGCACAGTGGTATCAATTCTGTTACGTGAATAAACTTACAGAACTAAAGTGACAACAGATATTATCAACCTATTTTATATTTAGTTTGGTATTGGATGGAATAACAATTACTCATTGTAAAGTACTTTACAATTTTTTATTGTTAAGTGAACATCTGAGGATGCTTCGGTATCGGAGCGATACGTGCGTACAGGGTGCATTGCTGAAGATTTGTATGGTGTGGAGTATAAAGATTGAAAGAATTATATATTACATCTTAAAGATTCTCCTGCTTTTCGAAGTATAGCAAATTAAGCTTAATTTTCGCAATCCGTTTGTATGTATGTAAACAAATTCTCACGTATTTTCGTGGGAGAAAGGTACAGTAAATATCTTTATCCTACACGAAATAACGACAATTTTTTAACATAAAATACCTCTTTTCAGTTTAGTTTTAGTTCTGTCAATTTATTATAACTATAATAATGTGTGCAACAAAATTGGTACCAATGAAAAATATTAAAATAGTTATTATATCTCAATTAATTTTATTTATTGCGAGTTAAATAAAAGTAGGCCCTTTTTTATTTAGTTTAATATTTTGTTTTTCGGATTATAATCTAATATTTTAGACAAAATTGAAAATATATTTTACCAGTACGCAACTTAACAGTCAATAATAACCGAATAAAAAACCTATTTAGTAGATTTTTTTTGGGTCTTGCTAGTTATTCTTAGTAGGGAAAAACTTTACCGGATGAGTTTATTTTTTGTTGAATTTATTATAGATTAAACTATACTACAGAACCGATGCATCTTTTGTGCTAATTTGACTGTATTTAAATTATTAAATTAAACTAAAGTGACAAATCAGAAAATCGTGCAAGCAATTCTCTCTATAAAAAAGGTTGCACTTTTTTAACAACTGTCAAATTAGTATCGTTCAGTGATTTGTGAACCTAAGAATTAGTACCGTGCAGATAATCAGGCTAGCATGTGCAGAAGACAATTTTCTCCTCGGGGAAAGGATATAAATGTATCTTCTCCCACTGCACGGGGTAAACTGCTCTTATCCTCTGTTGCCGCGCTATGGCAGGTGAACACGTTAATTTTATCCCTTGTCAGGGGATTTAAACGGGGATTATAATTCTTGCCTCCAGCCTGCTGTAGTATTAATATAGGCCCATATTAAATTTCGTATCGAATTGAGATTGTATTGATGCTGTTCGCGAAGACGAAATATTCGAGAGATTATAGGGCCTACTTAATATTTAGTATTAATGAAAATTATGTCGACAATATTCTTACGATTCACATTTATTATTAAGGCGGAAGTTTAGACTTATAGATTATTCTAGAATATATTTACAATATGCACAATGAATAAAGCGACACACAATGGGCCAAGGTAACCGGCCAAGGCTATATTGCTTGTTCCAGAATATTTTAATAAAACAGCTGCTGAGCTGGATTCACGACATTTAAAAACGTATGAATTTCGCCATACTCGTTTTAACTCATTTAACAGTTACTAATCCAAGTCATTTGCACCACAAACCATAAAGTGAGAATATCAACTTATAACAATGTATTGCGAGTGCTTGCCGAATTTTAAGAGAATATTTTGGTCGAATTCGAAATTATGTCAAGTGAGGAATTAAATTCTCGCTACACGAGAAAAGGATATAACTCTTCCCTCCAAAAACTTAATTGTATCACCTAATAATTGGCCTTTTACCTCAGAATTGGTACCGATTAAATTTTATGGGAAATCCCCACAAAATACTCGTCTAGAAGTGGACAATCGGTTGAAAAGACGAGGACATTTAAGATTATGCCGATTTTAATTGCCACACCATTGTAACATAATTTCTCTCACACTTTAGGGCTATATGTCTGCAAGATGTAAGACTAGGATTAAGAAAAAACACAATTGATTTTCAAGTTAAAACTCCTAAAAAAAATTATATTAAGTTGATTTAATGGGCATGCCATATGCACAAACAAACTTTTATTTTACCTAGAATAAAAATTAAATTTATAGATTTTTTACACGTTTTAATGTCACAAACATTGTTATTACCAATATCATTTAATGTTCTACATGTATCACATATTCGATTTGTTGTAAAACCAGTTACACGAGAGATCAGTAATTATAGTAACGAAGTCAACGAGTGACCCCTCACTTAACTGCTTCTATGAAACAATGTAAACATTAATGTGATACAAAATTAGATTGTATATTTTTTCATCTCTTAATCAGAATATACCGCATATTCTTAAGGTGCATTCAAATTAACCGCCATATGCCACGCGACTTATGCGGCAGCGCTAACTGTCACATTCTCAATTGAAAGGCCTGATATAAACGCTCAGAGTATGAGGGGAATGGAGAGTGCTGATTCTCTCAGAAATAAGGAAATCCGGAGAAGAACTTGAATACGATATAACTCAACAAATTGAAAGCTAAATTGACCATAGTTTGGAGTTTCAATAACAGCCAACATAGCAGTGAGCAGATAGACAATACCGTGAAATATGGAAATCCCTGTAAAAGACCAGCAGTGGACATCCATCGGTTGTTGCTTGAGATATTCTAACTTGTTTATAGTTTTTTTTTATGTACCACACAAATGATTCAAAGTTTCTAGCACATCAGCATCAGCACTCAGTTATAATATAACAGTGATGCGCTGCTGACGCGGGGAATATACAGGCTAATTTAAAAGTACCCTTAGACTTTTGTCATTACTAAAACATATCTAATTTCATATTAAAAATAAATATAAAACAGACTAGTTATTGACTGTCTGCAATTAAAAAAAATATTTAACCGCTCGCGAATTGCATTTCTTATAGTTTCCGAGTTTACGCATTCATATATCACGCATCTTAATTACCATGAGATCCTTCTTAGGGCTTTCACTGGTGCTAATTTGGCTGTGTACAAATACCAAACTGAATAGCAACTCCAAAAGTATTGCCAACCCCTTCTACCGGGAGGATTTAGAAAATGATAGCACTACTTTGAGACTTACGATTTAGTAAGGTTTTGTAACCAAGCGAAACGGCACCTTAGTCGTACGCAGCAGCTTTCAGGCACAACACAGCTTTCCATTCAAATATGATCTTTAAATCGCAATTATTAAAGCACATTTTCATATGTAGTTTTTTTTAGATTTAAAACACCATAAAGTCAAAAGTTGAATGTACCTAATATCCTCAGTATTAAAGTCGTAAATTCAATATAAATGTTTTTTTTCAGACGCTCCGGTGGGACCATTGGCTGTAGAAGTCTAGGCGAACTTAATTAGGTCCGACTTTTTTTAGTCGTTAGTGATTGGACAACTGATGAACACGTTTGTGAGCTTGCAAATCTACAAATGCCAGAAACCAATTTGCTCTTATATTTGCATATTGTGTGTAAAAATACCAATTATTTTAATTTTTATTTACCTAATGAAAAAGGGATTATACACTTAACGTAAACAATTTAAAACCCACATTCGAATGGCAAGCTGTAGTGCTTGAGCGGTGCGGTGCAGATTAGTGTCAACCTTTATATTGACCGATTCAATTAAATAAATTAATTTTAATTAAGTCCATGATGTAGTGAAATAAATACTTGTGATGGGTGTAGATGTCCACTCATACAAGGGGGGTTAGAATGGTGCATCGCTATGGTTTGAACTTTACAAGCGGTATGTTCTTAGAATGTAGGCACTTGTCACAAACCCACTCAGCGTAGACTTCCGCGGTCAATAACTGGAACGCAGGTTCCGTTAGGCCAGTGCACCCCCTGGAAGCGTAATACAGTAATGTTACCTACACAATAAAACTTGCAGTGATAGTCCAGTGGCTAGAGCTTCAGCCTAGCCTATTATATTATTATTATTTCAGAAAACTCTTATTATTTTAGACAATGTTTAGAAATTTGCAGCTTATCTTTTTTAAGAGTACTTGTTATTTCCCGCTAGTTTGCATATAAAATTTGTGCAAGCAGAGTAAGCAATTTCTGGGCATTTTAAACTCTTCTTCCTAACTAAGAGACAAAGTTCTATCAAAAAAGGTTCAGTAAATATTGTCTCCCCGAAATCTTCTAAGTATCTGCACACTAAAGTCCTCTTAAAATCTGTTCAGCTATTTAAACAATAAGTCCAGAATGAAACTTTTTTTTTTAATCTGTTGACTATGATCTTAATATGAGTGGTCTCTGAGATATTAAAAAGATGTGACTTCATATTGAATAGCATGAGCAAATTAAATGCCATTTTATAATAGATTAAATAGACTTAATAGATCATCTAATACTATTTGTGTACCAAATGAATAGCAAATAAAGTCATTCTCACCTGTGAAACCAAAAGTTGCACCCAGATTCACAAAGAATAGCTTGATCATTATCATGAACTTCCTTGTGACATACTCCACATGGATATATTGGTGGGGCATTGGGGTTCTGGGGATTGAACACCATAGGTTGGTCAGGAGGATACACCTTCCCCGCACTCACTGGCATAGGCTTAGGCCCAAACATTCCCATACTTTGCCCCATAGGGCCAACTCCTTGTCCCCCCGGACCACCCATTGACATTCCACTCATCCCAGCCAGAGGGCCACAATTTCCCATATTACCTGGCCCGGGGCCCATCCCCATAGATCCGCTGCCACCCATACCCATAGGCCCACCATGCCCCATATGATTTCCAGAATATGGAGGCCCAGGTCCCATGGAAGTCATGGGACCATTCCCACCCATTGGACCACTTCCCATTCCTGATCCCATCGGACTGCCATGTCTCATCCCACCACAATGTCCAGGGCCCATTCCTCCACTTTGCATTTGACTTGGTGACATTATTGAACTATTTGGGCCCATCGATCCATTTGAACAACTAGGCCCCATTGGTCCATTCATACGAGGGACGTTCATACCAGGACCACCTCCACCCATTGGTCCGTTAATTGGTCCATTCATTGATCCAGCACCCAGAGGACTGTGCATTGGTGGTCCCATTGGGCTATTACTCATGTGACTACCTGCCATTGAACTCATATTCATTGGACTACCCATTGGGCCTGATGACATTGGTGACCCCATCGGCATAGAGTTCATTGGACTCATTGGACTACCCATTGACCTTGATGTTGGGCCCATGCCTGGACCCATATTGTGGTTACTCATACCCATATTTGGACCACCCATAGGTGACATGCCACCCATGTGACCCATTGGACTCATATTTCCCATAGGGCTTATACCACCTCTAGGTGGCATCTGTTGACTCATTGGGCTCATTGAGTGAGGTAAAGGGCTCATGTGCCTCATTGGAGGTCCACCCATACTGTGCCCCATAGGACCCATCATCCCCATAGGACCGTTCTGACTCATCATAGGGCCATTCTGACTCATCATTGGCCCATTATGTGATATTGTTGAGGGTGAATCATCAAACGGGTTTGAAGCAACGATTGTATCTCCATATCCTGTTAGCGGAGGTGGCAGTAAGTCTTGGGCAGTTGGGGGTGGCTGTGGTGTTAAAGCATTATTTGCATTTGATGTTTTTCTCCTCTTTTTGGGATTGCTGGGTGCCGGTGCTGGAGGAGTGGGCGTATCCATCGGCGGCTTAAAATCTGGGGGCCCCAGCCCGGGGCCTGGTAGCCTGTATGACGGCATACCTGCCAGGTTGTGACTCATGTTGATATTATTCTCTACCAGCTCTAACAACCATTATGGAGAAGTTTAAGACTATAATGACTACTTTAGACAACATAATCACACATAAGCCACCTCATTGTCACGAGAAAGCGCAATAACGTGCCGGAAGACTGGTTAGGTCTATTTCTGTAACAAAAAAAAATACTACATTATAGAAGTGCATTTCCTACGCATACTTCATACATGAAATATTTAATGAAGCCATCGATTATTATGTTGTGTTTACAAATAGTAGCTGCAGGCGCCAATGGTTACGTTACGAAGAAGAGCAAGAATAGAAACACTGGTAACCTGCTCATTATAAATGCACAAAAGCCCTCCACTCACACGTAAATTGCTCACTCACAGTCACCATGCACCAGATTAACGGGAAATAAAAATATAAAACTTACAGCATTATCAATTTAGCATCGGAATTACTGATTATTTTTTGTCCTCATCAAGACTCCAAGGCAGGCGTGCAACATATGACAAAATACCAAAAGTAAACCACTTCTTAACTCCAGTTATCGCTATTCACTGAAGGTGTTCAGGTAGAGTATTGTTTTAACACACATGAAGTACACTTATAGTATGAAATACCAGTCCATTGAATGCATTTTTATTTACGACTCACGATATTCCAAACAACACACGCCACATTCACGATGTATTTTTATCAGAAAATTGCCGCTAGGGGTCGTCCTTTACTTTTTTCTATATTAAATAATTAGACAAAGGTAAACTAATATGCAGTCTTAGAAAATATGTACTGAATTTACTAAATCCTAATCGTGATTATTGCATTTAAAAATTTATCAAGTAATCTAAAATAATCGAATCCTATATTGGAAACATAATGACAAACTAGATTTTCGTTTCTGAACGATAACTGCTTACTACCTAATCTATTGTTTTTACATCTGTCAATTTATATACATGCCAATGTCACAGTAGTCACTTTGTTTTTAGGTTAAAAATTAGAATTATAAAGCAAAGGTATTTATCTTACTAAGCGATGGCTTTGAATAGGCTATTCGCAAATTTAACTATAAGCGTAACGCCGAGTTTAATTGGTAGAAAAGCTGTTCAAGTAACTGCTGTGAGATATGCAAGTAAGCCGAGGCTCGTGAAACCTAAACCTGGATACGGTATCAGCTATCGAAGAATAGTTCATTTTCCTGAAGAATATACTGTAAAACCTTTGGAAGTTACTAACCTGGCTGGGCGAGATCCAGATTCAGGTAAATAACTTATACCTATCCTTATCCAGTGCAGCATCTCCACCCGGAATTGAAACACTCCCTATTCTTAAGCTACACCAGTATTATGACGACTGTCTCATATAAGGATAGTATGTGATTCTTATGTTTTAGATGTAACCTATTCTCTCACAATGCCTGTGAACAATGCTTGTTCAACTTGTGTACCTTCTTCACAACGTTCATGTATTTACATAGGAAGAATTTTCCAAATTTTAATGTTCATCATTTTGAACTCTCATTCTATCTTCTGACACTCAAAGAGATGTCCCTAAGAGGAGTTTTTATTAAGTAAAAAAACTGTGATTTTGTCATTACAAACAGGCACAATTTTATTTATTGGTATAGTTTGCTACATTTATTTTCTTTGTATGATGAGGATAACCGTATTACTTTTTATATAATTTCAGGTAGAATTGTAGCAAAAGGTATTGGTGGAGGGATTAAACACAAATATCATTGGATTGCATGGATTAGAGATGGACCCACAGAAGGTCCACCACAGGAGGAAAAAGTAATTCAGGTAGATATGTTAATATCCTCTTATCTATTTACACAACGGGTGAAAAGTCACCCCTTTATCCTTAGACATGTAAGTAGAGTAGTCTAGACCCAAAAAACTTCTTGATTCTTGTTTAAAATCTGAACAACAATAGATAGAGGCTTTTACTTTTTTATTTCACACAACATTGTCTACTGCTAGGAAATCTGAGGCTGGCTATGAAACCTCCCACCAGACATGGTACAACCTGTGTACAATGTCTTAGCTAGTTACCATCCTACTAACAAAGATGTGCCAAGAGATTTAGTATTTAAATGTGATGCTGTATAGAAACCTATTATGGAACTGGTTAGTCTTAGACTAGACTAGTTAGACTACAATCTTAGAATACAACATAATTTATCAGCAGATTAGATTGCAGCCCGGGCTATTTAGTAGAGGAAGAATGAAATCTACCACAAGAAGTAAAATTTCAAAAATATTTATTCCTTATTCTAGATAATAGATTGTGGATGTAGAACGGCACACGTTGCACTGGTAGCCGTGGGTGACAAGGTGAAGTACATACTTGCAACTGAGAATATGAAGGCTGGTGATATAATTAAAACCTCCCGAAATCTGCCTAGGATACCAGGTAAAATCAAATATTCTACACTAGATATCATCTGCCTTTGCTTTAGTTTTATGAGCAGAAGTTTGTTTGTCTACTGGCTAAAAAGTATCTGCCTTTAGGATCAAAGCTTCAAGAATGTTAAATTTTATACAGATCAGTGCAGCTGTTAGCTGTGTTGCTTATGTGGCAAAGGTTTTTTTTATCCCAGGTTTTCAAGTTCAGGTAACAGATAAAAAGTATTCTATATCTGCAGAATACAAGCTGTTCTTATACCATATGATATCAAAATTGGTTCAGCGTATGCATAGGTGAAAGAAATTATGTGCCAATTTGAACATAACAACATCAATACATTGAATATTACATGTATATAGATCCGAATAGTATCTGAAAAGAAACTACTCAAATAAAGTGACACTTAAGTTAAGTCTTAGATATTCATCAATTGCAAAGATATATAAATAATTTATAATTTTAAAACCCCCCCACTTTTTATGTAGTGTACATTATTCTATTATTTGATAAATCATATTGAGGGAGTTATTATATGTTTTTTAAACAAAATTATGAATATATTTATAAATCATATTATTAACCACTACTCCACGTAATTATAGGGATTGTAAATTATATATATATATTTATTTATTTCTCTAATTGAAATTAAAGTTTTAACTTAAGTTTTACTTTCTGTTTAATTTAATTCCAAGTTGTGTACTACGTTTACATAGTTGTAGTTAAGATCAGAACTTATTATTTGTATTCAGATCTACCTGTAGTGATAACTGTTTTATGTACCTAATAACAATAAACAGTTGTGAAATAAAATGTATTCCCAACATGTTCTTTGACCAAATTTTCATCAAACATAGCTAAGAATACTTACAATGAATTCACGTTTCAAACAAAAAAAGACAATCAAAATAACACACAGACACTTCAAACTTATAACACCCCAGTGTTGTTTTGTGGGTGATTAAAAAGTACTGTTGAAATAAAAATTAAATGTTTATTATTAACACTTTTTGTTTAAAAGCAATTTTTGAATAAATAAAAATTCGCTGTAAGAAGCCTATATACAATAGTTGCACATTCAAGTTCTTGTTACTTTTTCTCAGTTATTATAAGTATTTTATCATTTTATTATTTAAAAAAAAAAACATGCACTTCAAACTGCAGAAAAACTTCTTTAACTATCTGTTGTGCTGGCATTTTATACTGTGTTCAACAAATTAGTAACATGATTTGGTTTATCAACCACTGTTGAAGCTTCGTGCCCCCGAAGTGTTAAATGAAAACGCTTTTTTGATTTCAGTTAGAGCAAATGAAGGAGATGCTTATTTATTGGGTGCTCTGCCACTCGGTACAATTGTGCACTGTATTGAAAAAGAACCAGGTATGATTAGTAATAATAATAGTAGTTTAGGTATTTGAAAATGAAAATGAAAATACGCAACAACGTAACAATGCACCATACAAGTTTCATTCGACGATTTTTATCACACTTGCGGGGAAAAAAACAGAATAAACTTTTAAATATTTTCTTAGAAAATAAATGACCCTTTTTTCGCTAAGTTAAAAATGTCCCATCTTCATACGTATAGTTTGCATTGAGGTACAAACTCAACTTAAACGGAGCACATTTTATATAAAACACGCGTGTCTTATATCTTGAAATATGACCTTTATATCCGTGTAATAAGGTCCACGTTACGAGCTAGTGTGATATTTATCGTACTCTTTTCGTATTAAAACTCTGTCCTAGTAAATATTATGTTCGAATTTTCTACTATATAGTATAAAAACGTTGTTGGTTAAAAGAATATTTTTTTATTGAGTGCATGTAATGTGGTGCCATTTGTGAACAACCAGTTCCATTCATTTATTTATTTATTTATTTATACTTTATTTGCACACTACAAGTTAAAAAAACCAGAAGAAGAATAAAAAAAACAGACAGAAGCAGCATACAAAAGGCGGCCTTATCATTTAGTGGCGATCTCTTACCAAAAAAAAAAATTTACGAATGGCTACCTACTGAATGTAATCAGCTGATCCAAAAGCATCCCTACGGTATACCAAAGGACTCCCAAAGTTGTTCAAGTAAACCCTAAAGGTCTGTTATAAAGTCTTTAATGTATTCTAGGACAGGGCGGGGTCTACATACATGCAGCGGGTACATATGGCACAATACTAAGAAAACAAGATGATCGTATTGTTATACAGATGCCGTCAAAGAGGCTGTTCAGTTTTGACGAACATTGTATGGCTGTTGTTGGTATGTATTAACTAATCGGATTTTGTAGGTATATTTCGGAATGCTCAGGAACTATTCAATTTTGTTCATTCTTCACTTTTCTATCACTTCACTTCACGAACTGAGAGGCATCATAAAAATCTGTAGTTCACCGTTAAATAGTTGTTATAGTAAATAATGTATGTATGTATGTAATATATCCCATACTCTCTAACAAAGCGCTTTACTTCCTCGTTTCTTGCACGCGTCCCCTCAATAAATACAATACAGTTTTTAATCCTAGAGTTTGAGATTGGCAAGCTCGCAATGAAGGAGTCGTTTTAGAGTATGGAAGTGTCTGAAAATCGGAATAAAATGGATCTTATTTAAATTTGTTCTAAAGTTCGAAATTGCTTACAATTCTTCAGCTCCGGCTTTTGCAGAACGTTTGTAAAACAAAAATCGGAAGAACAGGATTTGAGACTCTTTGTGAGTGATATTAGGTTCATTTTACTTTGGCGATACAGAGATTGAAACCTTTGATGTAATTCATCCCACCTATTGAGATGAATCAACTATATCACTTTCGTTTGTAAACCCCATAGTCTATATTTTTAACTTGGTCTTATAATGTAAACAATGTGCATGTTATATTAATACAAAACATCTAAACTAAAATAAATTGACGGATCTAAGAGTTGTTCTGACCTATATCCCTATTTTAAGTTGACGAATTTAGTTATCGCCATCAACTCACTTTTATGTTATATGTTATATTTTAAAACTTATTATCCTATTCCGGTCTAAGAGGAATCAAAAAAAAACAAATATCATAAAAATTGCTCCAGCCGTTCTTATGTTATAAATGTTGTAACTAACACAACTTTCTTATATATATATATATATATATATATATACATATATATAGATTTTACATGTAATGTACGTATCAAAAGTGCCATATATGTGCCTATTTGATTAAAGAAATATTTGACTTTGACTTTGATTTTATTTTGAACCTGTCAATAATTTATTTTAGACTTATGTTACACTAAATTATTGATAACCACTATTTCTACTGCATTAATATTTGATTAACCTTTTCGAGGAAAATTAAGGAGTGTGCGTGTAAATAATCTTGGATCTATGTTCTTATTATTTTATAATAAACGCCTAAAAAGTTTTTTTTTAACCAAATGTATATTTTCTTAGGTCGGCTCTCTAATGTAGACCACGGCAGCACCCCAATAGGATCGCCACAACGCAACAGATGGCTAGGAAACCGCCCAAGGTCGGGACTCTGGAAGAGAAAGGACGGCAGACACGGAAGGAAAATCAGACCTCCCAAACCTGTGAAAGAAATACACGCAAGAAAGAAATTCCCACTACCGGCGATTGTAATGACAATGACTCCATAATTTTTCTTAGAATATACTATAAGTGATGTAGTTTATCAGAATTATCTTAGAACATATTTTTATGAGTTTTATTTAAATCCTTTAAAGTAGGTAGGTAGAGGTACATCTCGGTCTGTAATTAAAAATCTAGTTTGTGGTCGATTAACTATAAATTTGACAAGTAAATTGAAGATAGAATCGCATTAGAATTTACTAACCGAAAATTCATTATTATTTGGGTCTCAAAAAAAACTCACTTACTCCTTTGTTTATACTAAGAGACAAGACAAGTTTTAACGATACAGATTAAAGTAGTCTGTAACGTGAATACATGTTCTAGTCAAGTAAATGTAAAAAAAAAATTATATTTTATCCACAATTTTACAGTTCGTCCGTATATACACTTTTAACTCTTTTCGAAAAAGTTATCTATTCGTTGATCCATATTTCATTCAAACCTCAAATGATTTCTTTTTTTTAAATTTTGTGAGCTAATCATAGGCATTTTCCAATTTCCTTAAAGCCCCTTTATTTTTATCATTAACTGCCTGTCCTTTTGGGAATTCTAATAATTACAGAGTATCATAATAATGAAAAAAATTGTTTAACAAATAAAACAAGATATTGATTTAATAATATATTTTAAATATTGATTCTTACATTAAATAAATAAATAGATTGCCAGTAACAATATTAAATGCTTTTATAATTTATTAAAATGGCAAAACTGTTTAATTCACAAAGTTTTAAGGCTTAAAGCAATTGATAGTAACATATACATACAAAAGCATATCACGGACACTGAGATTGTACTAGTTATGAGATCTTTTGTTAGTAACACTGAGTTATTATTGCAAATACCAAATTTTATTGTATACAAAACCAATAAAAACAGCTCTTATTATGAGCTTTTTATTTCATTTTGTTTAGAATAATTTTGGATTTTGTCATAACTTTACTCGTCGGTATCTTGATCTTCATCGGAAAAAGTGAGAACCTGTGAAATAAAAACGAATGTAAATAAATTTACTTACATAGAAACAGTAGCTATTTTTCATAATCCGGGAATTATTCTAAAGAATAATACAAGTAAAACTAGAAGTAACGAATTTTTTAAAAGAGTAACCAAAGTTGAATAAATACCAACTTAAACTGTGTATTCCAACGACCTTGTCCTGAGTCGTGGCATCGCCGCGCGTAACTACTGTGTAAATATGTAACGACCAGTGGCGTGCACTTCATACATGCACAAAGGCAATGCATACCCTAAAATTTTTGTTTAACTTATAAAGGGGAAGGATTTTTCCATTTTATGCCATTTTCTTTCTTTCTGCATACCGTGGTCAAAAACCCTGTGCACGCCACTGGTAACGACATACCTACTCAAAGACTTGCGGCTAACGTGCTGTGACACAATACGGGCTTTACCTGTACTATATAACTCTATAATAAAAATACTACGACAATACACACATCGCCATCTTGCCCCAAAATAAGCGTTGTTTGTATTATGGCTACTAAGATGCCTGATGATAATTTTAATGAAATATTTACATAAATATTTATAATATACATATAAACACCCAGAAACTGAAAAAAACACTCGTGTTCATCACACAGACATTTTGCCAGTTGTCGGAATCGAACCCACGGCCTTGTACTCAGAAAACAGGGTCGCTGCCCACTGCGCCAATCTGCGGTCAAAACATGGGTAATAATAATAATAATAAATTTATTAACCACAATAAATAAATTACAACATACTACAAGAGGACAGAGAAAAAGAAAAAAAAATATAATAATTTAGGCGTATATTGCTTCGTTGTGGTCAACGGGTCACCTTCTCAGCTCTGTGCCGCAGCACCATGTCAGTAAATGCCAAGGGATACTACAACGCTGATTTTCAGTAGGTACCAAAGGTCACGGGTTTTCGCGGACCGGCAGCGACATGGTCTGACGTAGTGTTTGTATACTCTATGAGTAACTTATTGATAAATAACAAATATAATACAAACACTACGTCCTTATAACTTAACAATAATTACAAACATAAAATTAGGTCTACAAAATAATAATAAAAAAAAAGAAAAAGAAAATTATTACGATGCAAAAAGAAAATCAAAAATAACGACATACTAATACTATAGATGCGTATATATATTTCGATATGGGTACGTAACTACCGCCATGCTTATTTCTGCCGCCAAGCATTGCTGTTGTCTGAAGGGCGCAGTTGTCGGTGAATTAATGGCTCATGAGTATGGAGGGTAGAGGTAAGGAGAGTCATCTGTGTATATGAAAAAGTGTCGTCAAAATGTATTAAATTAGGATGGCGCCACATTTGTATCAGGGTAACTCTTAAAAGAAGCGCCAAATATAAATATTGTTAGAGTAGGCCTGAAAAATAAACAAGGAAGTATGGAGATACAAGGAAGTAAGGTTATATTTACCACAATATTTTGTACAACGTAAGTTGTTGAAATTCTCAATAATTAACTACTTTAGTCGATAATGACATTAAATTTTTTAACTCGGCATACTTCAATTCATCTACGATTGCTACATTCATACCATACCCTGTGCATCCACCAGCGCCATTGTGGAGGATTTTTGAACTGTTATTTAGCGCAACAACTGGACACTTTTTCAACTTTTCTCCCATATAAGATGACTCTCCTTACCTCTACCCTCCATACTCATGAGGCTTTTAACCTACACCTCAGAGCTACTCAGTTTAAAGGCGATGGTTTTACACTTATCTGCTTGGTCTGTCAATTATTACTTTACAGAAATCATTATCATCATATCAACCCATTAACGGCCCTCACCAGGGCAATCATCTCTGTCTAAAATGAGAAGGGGTTAAGGCCGTAATTCACCCTGCTGGCTCTGTGCGGTAGACTCCACACACCCTTGGAACATTATGGAGAACTCTCAGGCATGCAGGTTTCCTCACGATGTTTTACTTCACAGTTGAAGCAAGCTATA
Source organism: Pararge aegeria (assembly GCF_905163445.1). NCBI lineage: Eukaryota > Metazoa > Arthropoda > Insecta > Lepidoptera > Nymphalidae > Pararge > Pararge aegeria. The sequence continues at coordinate 11,626,521 of NC_053199.1, read as the reverse complement.
TTTAAAACGCACATCCCTACTAATATTATAAATGTCAATGTAAGTTTGTTTGTTACGCTTTCACGCAAGAACTACTTAAACCGATTATCATGAAACTTCGTACACATATGGTTGTTAAGTGTTAGAAGTAATATAGGATACTTTGTATCCCGACATTAGGCTCGGTTACTTTGGGAGAGGGGATGAGTGACGATTTTACACCATAACTCTGAGAAATTATCACCGATTTAAATAATTATTTTTGTACTATAGAGGTTATAATATGTGTTTAATTTGGCCCAAACTGTGATTGGAGATAGAGGACAGAACGCCAGCGGTCAGCAGCAAACCCCTCACTTAAGGCTTAGCGGTACTGAATACTTTATTTTTTTTAGATCTACAACAAAATTTATTGCCACATCAAAAACAAAATCAAACGCAGACGAAGTCGCGGGCAACAGCTAGTAACTTATAAAAGTTATACTTGGTGGGATTCTAACTCAGTCCTCCGAAGTGAAGTAGAAGTCCTACCCACTGCGTTATCACCGCTTTAAAAATAAATATTACTACTGCAAAATGGATTTACAAACTCACTTCACTCATTTCCGCTGTCAATTGCAGTTCAGTTAACCCGGTAACTTCCTCCAAATATGTTCCACTGTTGAAGACATTCAATAAAAAGTTTATTCCTTCCTTTCTATAATTGTCTATGACCACTTCGGAGCAGGCTATACACTGCTTGAATTTCCTGTATGTTGGCACCACTGTTTGGTACGAATGCAGGAATCCCCGTATGGAATGTGGTACTGGGCCCAGTACTCCTTCGAACTCTGGGTCGATCATTTCGTCTGATATATTGTATGGGGCCGGTGCTCGTACCCTGGATTGCGAAAAAATATACATATTATAAGCATAACATAATATGTATATTTGGTAAATGTATGTAGTATTTGGTTTATGTGATAAAAAATACGATATTACTCTTATGTGTAACAGTGCTGTTTGTTTCCCTGGATAAGCAAATATATAAATAATAAAAAATATCACCTGATAGGTATTACAACCGTTAAGAGTAAATTATAGACAGGATTCTCTATACAAACGTATTCACCTATTTCCACCCTGGATAATGTTTATTTAAAAAAAAAAATATATACTACGACAATACACACATCGCCATCTAGCCCCAATTTAAGCGTAGCTTGTGTTATGGGTACTAAGATGACTGATGAATATTTTTTTTATAAATAATATACGTAAATACTTAGAATATACATATAATATAGAATAACACCCAGACACTGAAAAACATTCATGCTAATCACTCAAACATTTTCCAGTAGTGATAATCGAACCCACGGCCTTGGACTCAGAAAGCAGGGTCGCTGCAAACTGCGCCAATCGGCCTTCAAATTTATTATTTATTTAGTAGCAAAAATTAAAAATGAACATTAAAAGGACATGACGTGCACAAGGACAACTGGGATTACTTGTCCTTATATTCTATTAAGTATTTCTTCTAGAATGTTTAAGACCAATGTGTTTTTTTCGTTAAATCAAAGTCTAGTGCAGACATGTCGCTATCATTTCTTTTTTTTTGAAAAGTTAAATAGGTACTTTCTTACTTACTCTAAAATGACCAAAAATTAATCATAATTTTTACCGCAATATTCAGAGAACTCAAAGAAAATTAGGAGAAAGAAATAACGTGAAAACGAGAAAGAGGAACCCAGACGTTATCTTTCTTAAAGTTTTCTTGCCAAAATAAATGAATCAGCTCAGCGCGTCGGCAAAAGTTTTTTCGAATACCAATTCATCAAATTTGTTGCACCCATACAATCGCATTAAGAGTTGCGATTGCAGTTGGAGAAAGAATAATCGAGTAATCAATCGCTTTCTTGTTGAAACCTTCTGTATATCACATGTCATCCTATCTACGCAAACATGTAAAAAATATCACTTTTCACTTAATATTCCAAAAATTTTTAAATAGCAGTTTCCCTCTCATATTCTAAGATAAAAGAAATTAAAAAAAAAAAGTTACTTTTGCAATCGATGGTAAGTTGTATCTATTGACCTTCGAGCGTCCTTTGAAAGCCGATATTTACCTCAATCATAGACACACAAAATTGTTTACAGACGCGTACCTAAAAAGTGCACTGTTCTGTATTCATGGCCGGTGTCTTATACCTCCTTTTTCAAATTACCACGCGAGCGAAGCCGCGGCTAAAATATAGTTTATAAATATTTTCTTGTTGGTGACGTCATGTTGGACTGTCTACTTGGCTTGGTCGGCTATTATTGTGATAATTACCCGAGTTTATGTTGTAACAACGAGGCTAGTAATTCCACGGCCAACGCTCCAGCAATGGCGGCCACACCGGGTCGAGTTACTGTACACTGTTGGTCTAATGTACGATCCTTTTGGGACTGCGAAAAAAAAAAACAAGATTGGATATTTCAACAGACGCAGTATATTTCTATAAAACCATTATAGGCCCACTACACGCTGCATGATAAGGATTGTGACAATACTGGACTTTGGCGGATTGGTAGACATCACAAGCCTTTGAGAACATTATGGAGAACTCTATGCCCGTTTTCACTGACGACGGACAAGACAATGCCCAAGTAAATAAAGCGTAATCAAAGAAGATTCCGAGGCATACATTTGACTTTCACCAATAGATTTCCACTACGCAACTTATATAACCTAACTTGTCTATGGTTCTTGTATTTTGTGTTTGTATTATCATATTTTTCATTTTCTGTATTGATTAAAGGTTATTAAAAAAAACTTCCAATCCGCACTGGGCCAGCGCGGTGGACTACGGCCTTTACCCCTTCTAATTGTGGGAGGAGACCCGTGCTCTGTAGTTGGCTGGTAATTAATGAATAATGTTACATAGTAATGACGGCCGATTGGCGCAGTTTGCAGCGACCCTGCTTTCTGAGCCCAAGGCCGTGGGTTCGATTCCCACTACTGGAAAATGTCTGTGTGATGAGCATGAATGTTTTTCAGTGTCTGTGTGTTTATTTCTAAGTATTTATGTATGTTATTCATAAAAAAATATTCATCAGTCATCTTAGTACCCATAACACAAGCTACGCTTACTGTGGGGCTAGATGGCGATGTGTTTATTGCCGTAGTATATTTATTTATTTATTATTATTATTATTTATTAATGTTATGTGATGATGATGAAAAAGAAAACCGAATTTGTATTGTTTTTTTCTGTCAAAGTGTCAGTTTACGAGTAATCGAATCTGCCGAATCGGCGTTGTAACATTAGACTGCGACCTACGTCCCATAAGAGTTTGTGAAACGTTTTTTTTTCTCTCGAAATCACCTAAATCACTACGCATGCGATTAAGGCGATTCCTACGCTTATTGAAAACGGACATTAGGCATACAAGTTTACTAATGTTACTCGGGTACACTGGCACTCCGGATTCGGGTCCACCGAAACTGAGGCTGTAGTCCCATCCGCTATATTTATCAGCTATTATTTATATTTATAGAAGTTATATAATCAAACTTAAGAGCGAGTGATGTGAGGACTTACGTTTCCCGGAGCGGTGACGTCATTGCAAAAGTAACAGCCAACTTGATCTCCCGGCACATATGTACTGTGGATTGTGGTACTTTCGGGGTTCGGCGACCAGATTCCGTGTCGCATCACTAGGTAGCTGTCGAAGCCGAGGGCTGAATTGATTACAATCTGAAAAATCAGAATTGACAAGTCTGCCGCGGATTAAGGTAGCAAACTATACTAGCCGCGACTTATAAGTACGGCTAGGAGACATTTCTCTCCCCCCGGGAAAGGATAAAATTATATCTTCTCCCACAGCTTTACCGAGAAGCGACCGAATGGCGCAGTGAGCAGCGACCCTGCTTTCTGAGTCCATGGTCGAAATGTTTGTGTTATGAACATGAATGTTTTCCAGTGTCTGGGTGTTTATCTGTATCTTATAAGTATTTATGTGTATTGTGTTCATAAAAAAAATATTCATCAGCTATCTTAGTACGCATAACACAAGTTACGCTTACTTTGGGGCTAGATGGCGATGTGTGTATTGTCGTAGTATATTTATTTATTTATCAACTCTCCGACCATTGGCGTACTTGAGTGGAAATAATATCCAAGTATTATACATCATCACAAGCAGTGGCGTGCATAGAGGGTATGCACAGGATATGCAGATGACATAAAATGAAGAAAATCTCCTGTACCAGTTCATACTTAAGGGTAGGTTTTATATAACTCTTACAATGTTTATCCTTTAGTTTTTCTTAACTCGTACTGAAGAGTTTTCTTCATTTTATATCATCTGCATACCCTGTACTGACGAGTGGCGTGCACTTCATACATGCACAAAAGCACTGCATACCCAAATAATTTTATATAGCTCGTATTGGAGGGGAATTTTTACATTTTATGCCATGTATCTGCTTTATGCATACCCTGGTCAAAAAACGATTACAAGGCAAAGGTATCCTCCCACAATGAGAAGGGGTTAAGGCCTTAGTCCACCACGCTGGCCCAGTGCGGATTGGTGGACTCCACACACCTTAAAAGAACATTACGGAGAACTCTCAGGTACGCAGTTTTCCTCACAGTGTTTTCCTTCATTGTTGAAGCAAGTGACATTTTAATTGCTCTAAACGCACATTAGTAAGAAAAGTTAGAGGAACTGGGACTCCAAAAAGTGAAGACGAAATCCTACCCACTGGTCTATAACCGCTACTTCAAAAAATATACGTGCAATAATAAAGGGCGGTAAACTTCCCCAATTCGCACAAGTTGAGAATTATATAGAGTTATGTTATTAAAATGTGGTACATGGCTTGATTGTACTAATTGATTGGTGTGGCTTGACTTTAATAATTAATTATAAAAGTGGTACATGTGGATAATAACAAAATTTATAAGAACTTTGTATGAATAAATAAATATACTACGACAATACACATATAGCCATCTAGCCCCAAAGTAAACGTAGCTTGTGTTATGGGAACTAAGATAGCTGATGAATTATTTTTCTATGAATATAATACACATAAATACTTATAATATACAGATAAACACCCAGACACTGTAAAACATTCATGTTCATCACACAAACATTTTCCAGTTGTGGGCATCGAAACCACGACCTTGGACTCAGAAAGCAGGGTCGCTGCCCACTGCGCGACTCAACTGCGTTATTGAGTTAATGAGTCAACATTTTTGTCTATAAAATCCACCTTTATTTAATATTATTTATTTGTTCATCACAAAAAGTAAGACATTATTTTTATTCTAATATAAGTTAGCCCTTGACTGCAATACTCCGGTCCGGTAATACTGATCAAACCAGAGAAAACTGCCACTCCACTGTTAAAAACACAGCGCGAACAGACATGGACATGAAAAGAAGAAACTTTACACTCTTCCAGTCACCTTAAGGATTATATTTTATGAAAAACAAACCTTTCCTAAATCCGCTGCGATTAGCGTTGGCAGCCATCTTGCTTCTCTCGTGTCTAAAAGTAGGAATATAACGTCGTGGGCCCGTATCTCTTCTGTTAGTCGTTCGATGTTGAGAATCGTTTCAGCCTTGAGAGATTCTCCTACCGGATGGCCGGGCATTGGAATGTGGGCTATCAGGCCGCCCGTATTCTGAAAGTAATATTAATAACTACTATATACCTAAGTGTTTAGTTAATCCGTGTGGTGACGGCAGATCAGAATACAGCTGCCAACAAAAAAAAATATGAAAATTTAATTTATGTCCATAAAAATATAACAAAATTTAAAAAGAAAATGAAATGCAACAATATTAATATTAGGAGCAAAAATAAACTCGTTGTGCAGTTTACTAGGCTACACAAAATTGCTAATTCATTCAAGGGCAATTGTATATTATTTTATAACAAATTACCAAATGAAATCTTTGATATGTTTCTCAATAAGTTCAAAGTTTATATAAAACGTAAGCTTACAGAAAATCCTATTTTAATATTAAGGATTACTTGAACGATAAAAAAGCTTGGGTGTGAATTGCTCTAGCTTCATAAAGCTATCTTCATATTAATAAACTGTGTGATGGTGATAACAAAAAAAAAATTACCCGGCTAAGTTTGTTGTGGGCTCTTCTTAGACCAGAGCGCGTTCGGAAGCTCGTAGCTTTAGGTTTAAGTTGGCGTACGAATAAAATAGGCAACGCAAATAATTTATTTATTTTATTTTTATTTATACACTTTATTTGTACACCACACACAATAGGAAAAAAAAACAATGGACACAACAAAAATAAACTTAAAAAGTAGGGATACATAGGGCGGCCTAGGAAAACCAATCTATATGTAATGTTTCCGACCATCATGTTGGAAGACAAGTGTCTGCTCCAAAGTACAATGGAGTATTGAGAAAAAAAAACCTTCCTTAACTTTTTTCCACGATTATAGACAAACCCTGTCTTTGTGCTGATTATGAACAAACCCTCCCTTTGTGTAACGGTTTAGTCCAGCAGTGGACTGTTATCAGTGGCGTGCACTACATACATTTACAAAAGCACTGCATACCCAAATTATTTTATATAACTCGTATTGGAGGGGAATTTCTCCATTTTATGCAATGTACCTGCTTTATGCATACCCTGGTCGAAAATCCTGCGCACGCCACTCACTGTTATAATGATGCTAGGAACAGGCTAACCACGAGACCAAAGTGTTCCAGACTTAAGGGCGTGGTTGAAGTGTAATTACAGGCGCATAAGGTTTAACACCTACGCCACAGGGTGACACGTCGTAATTGCATCCCCAGCTTCTTATAGCCGATGGTTTTCTACTTACCGTCCAGTGGACCATTTGTTTTATTACTATATAAAATAAGTATCGGAGTTTGAATTTAAAAGGCGCGCAGAGCAAGATGCTAGGCGTAATGAGATAAAGGCCAGACCATCGCCGGCCAGTGGCGTGCACTTCATACATGCACGAAAGTACTGCATACCCTAAAATTGATATATATCTCGTATAGCGGAAGGTCTTTTGCCATTTTATGCATTTTTTCTACTGTATGCATACCCTGGTAAGAAACCAAGTGCACGCCACTGTCGCCGGCCATATATTACAATATAATTGGTGGAGTACCTACTGACGTGCTGTCAATGTGATCGCACATTTAAAACAAAGAGTGGTTATGCCAGTCACTTGAGAGCACATCAGGTACTCTCATAATAGCTAGGAGTCGCTGTGGTCTGATACGGCCAGGAGGTATATATATATATATATATATATATATATATATATATATATATATATACTATATAAAAAGTGTGAACTTATTCCTACAGTTAGTTTAACTTACCACATCTGGATGTATGGACAACAAGCTTTCCGCGGCTGCATCCACCTTATTTTTTCCGCCGTCGCGACAGTCGTGGTAAGTGTACAACACTTGCCGCGTCGGGTTCGAATACGACACCTTTCCTTTGTCTACAAAGTGTATGTGACGGAAGCCCCATGCCTGTACAACATTTTTTTTGAATTTATCATATGGAAGACAATCTTTGTTCGTCTACGTCACATTTTTGACCCGCCGTCACATGGCGACAGTCGTGATGAGAGTCGCGACAGACTTGCTGTTTCGTAGTCAAAAACTACACCTTGCCCTTGTCTGTATGAATAAAGAGTATGCGACGGAAGCCGAATACCTAATAAAAATTAATTTGATTCATATATTATATGACCGACAGTCGCGCCGTCGTGTCACGATAGTCGCGATAAATGTAACACACTTGCCGCGTTGGATTTGAATATTACACCTTGCCTATGTCTACAAAGTCCCAGTTTATTTATTTATTTAATGAATTAATTATAAAAGCTACTGTCTGCGATTCCGCTCTATTACCTTACCTAAATTATTTTGGTTAAAATAATTTAAAAAATAAAAATTAACCATAAAAGTAAAATAGTTAATAATAATATAAATGCTAAAATTTGTTAGTTTTTCTTTGCTTCAACTGAACAACCAACTACAATTTATCTAATAAAAACTAACGGTTTCTAACGGATTTGCATAAAACCGTAATAAACGAGGACGTAGACCGAGCTACCTAATTAGAAAATAGTATAAAATCGAATACTCTTGGAGCATACGAACAAAAAATACATTTATGTGTTGACAGCCAATTATCAAACATACCAAAAGATTTCTTGCTACTTGGCATCCCAGTGTTCCAGCTCCTATCAGGAGACACTTGGTATTTTTCATAATTTCTATATTGAGATCAGGCACCAAACGCCACTGCATCAACTTTATGTTGAGATCCGCGGATTCCGCTGCTAATCTGAAGTAAATTGGACCATTCAACATTCGACATTCACAAATATTTTAACAAAAAGGTTTGTACGTGCAAATTTTAATTTTAAGTTTAGCACATTATAAACTATGGCTCTTTCTATTTTATTTATACTTGCTTCTTAGGACTCATTGATGCAGACATATCGGATAGTTTCGGTCCAAAGTTCCCTCTGTCGTTTCTTTCCCATCCAACCCAACCTAATTTCTGTAAGCATTGGACATTCTGAAATAGAAAATTAATTTTGATCAGGATTTTGATAAAACAATGTGTTCTCAATCTATAGCGGTTTTTAAATCCTGTGTAAGGAAATATTCTAATCAGCCGCTGATTTTTTTTAACTTATTTCTATTCTTTCTTGCTGTTACTTGTTTGTATTTATTTTGTATACATACACATATGTATTATGTTTAATGTTTATCTTAAAATTTTATTCTACGTGTAAATGAACACCTAAATATTACTTTACAGGCTTTAGAGGTACATTATTTACTGTCTCTGAGACTTATCTGTTAAACCGAAACACTAATGGTTTTTGAGTAGCCACTGCCAAGTGCCATAGATTATACTGAAGGAAATCAGATACAGTCCTAACAAAACATGCAAAATTTTCCTGTCCCTTTCTTAGGTACGTGTCGCGTAGAGTAGGTACTATGCGCGTGTCAGTCTTTTAGTTTCAATAGGGTTGTTATAAGACAAAATGTTAAAAAAAATTGAATTCGTTTGCACACAAAAAAAAAAAAAATGCTTCTTTTGATTTAATATTACAGGGTGATTCCTTATGAAATAAAACTAGGTTATTATCTAGCACGGAGTTATTGGTGTGTATATAAAATTTGTTTTATTTCTATCTCCCTCATCTCAAGTGTCTCACTGGCTCCGATCGTAAAGGTAGCCTGGAAGAGATCACTGTTAGTGATAAGGTTGCCTTTAGCTTGAAAATTATTTTAACTATGTCCTGTACTTTTTATCCAATTAAGTTATTTAAATAAATAAATGTGCTTTGGTAGCTACGATACTGTAGTGCGTCGAGATGTTTGGAGATGCGCTGTAGGACGATGTTTACGGGATCATCCGCAAACGTACTGTGTCAGTGAGAAGCAGAAACATGCTCAGTACATACACTGGCATTAAGATGAAGATGCTGGGATAGTGTGCAGGCTAAAGAAACGTCCAAAATATTGTTCCACTACACAGTAACTATAATTTGGCTCTCAAACTCGTGTCAGCTTCAGAAATTAAATTATTAAGCTGACTTCAAGAAAGGAGGCGAATGTTAATGTTATCTGTATGTATTTTCTCATTCACCAATTTCTCCATAAACTAGGGGTTGATTTAGAAAATTCTTTTATGGCTTCCACTTCTGACATCCCATGGAGATTCTCATTTTTTTTTTCAATGTATATAGACGAAGCGCTTGACTGCAATCACACCTGATGGTAAGTGATATTGCAGCCTAAAGTGGAGCGCTTGCCTTGCCGATGCCTGTTCACTCTTAATTTTATGGTACTCATATTATAGGAGAAAACGGAAGCCTGAAGGGCATTCCAGATCTTTGCAGTGCAAATCAGAACATGTCCATGGTATATCAAACTCAAAATTCAAATTTAAAATTTCTTTATTCATGTAGGACTATCACAGGCACTTATGAAGCGCATATGTTTACATAATTGTAAGGGGATGGTGATAACTTCGTACGTCAACTAAAAACTAAAGCTACGAGGGTTCCAAACGCGCCCTGGTCCAAGAAGAGCCCACAACAAACTTAGCAGGGTAATATTTTTTTTTGTTATCACCATCTCACAGTTTATTTATATTAAGTTATGAAGCTAGAGCAATTCACACCCAAGCTTTTTTATCGTTCAAGTAATCCTTAATATGATAATAGAATTTTTCTGTAAGCTTACGTTGTATATAAACTTTGAACTTATTGAGAGACATCTCAAAGATATCATACAGTTCAAGAGATATTTTGTAATTTGTTATAAAATAATATACAATTGCCCTTGAATGAATTAGCAATTTTGTATAGCCTAGTAAACTGCACAACTATCAACCACGTAGGGGATCTCACTACCGTGTAATTCTTATGTACGCATCAAAAGTGCCACCTATGGGCCTACTTGAATAAAGATATTTTTGACTTTGACTTTGATGCAGATCCTTACGGAGTCTCGCGGTACAATGATAAAAGCGTGGTGAGCGGAGAACGAGATACAATAGATTTCAAGCTCAGTCTCTAAAATATATATGATGTGAAACATGCCATACTAACCTAAAATATATATGTGAAACATGCCATACTAACCTCTGGCAGCATGACGTTGAAAATTTGACTACTCTGACACCCAACTTCCTTGCTGCTTCTTATACCAATAACTTTGATAACACTTCCGTGAAATATTGCACTATACTCCAGTAGGGCAGCTAAAAATATCCTCAAGGGCCAACCAGGGTTGCCATTATTACTAGGATCGGTAAAAGCAAAATACACGCTTGATATATCAAGATTACATGTATTATCAGTTCTATTAAATATATTTGATAAAGTTTCAACTTTAACTGTTTCATTTTCTTTTCGAATCACAAAGAAACATCTTTGAGAATGGTGCAAAAGTTGATAGTTCTGAGAAATTGTTCTTATCTCACTTTCATTGAATTCTGTCAAAATGCTTTTACTCTTTTCCTTTAAAAAAACTGTTGGTTGACTTGGTGTTGGGAATGCAAACCAGTAGTAATAATGGTACTTTTTCAGATCCTAAAAATAAAGATTAATTTTCATGAACACAGTATGAAGAACAGCTTGAGTATTTTCAAAAAATTCAAAAATACAAAAATGTTTTATTCATGTAGACCTTATTACAGGCACTTATAAAGCGTTCATACATTTAACATGTTACATTAATAGTTATCGATGGTGATAACTGCATTCGTTAACTTAAAACTAAAGCTAAGAGGGTTCCAAACACGCCCCGGTCTAAGAAGAGCCCACAACAAAGTTTGCCAGGTTCCAACTGCTCACATGCTAGACAGCATCAAAATCGCACAACACATTTTTTATTATATATGTTGTGTCTCAAGAAGATGTACAACAGATGTATAACAAAAATAAATTTAGCCATTAAGACATCAAATTTTGTAAATAAATAATAATAAATGCTTTTAATTCAGGCCAAATAATCAGGTGACAAAAATTAAAACAAAAAATACTGTGAAGATAAGCAAGTAAGCAAAGCAAAGCAAATTACTTATCTTCACAGTATTTTAGTTAAGTAAGTAGGTAAGTAAGTTTATGTTATTCCTTTTGATTTTCCAGACACCACAAATGCACTTTTAATCAAAATGGCTCTTCTCTTTTATGAATGATTAATCATTAATCTTGCACTTTAATATAAACGTATTTATAGATAACCTATTGTTGTGTCCATAAAAATAATAAAACTATGGCTGACTGATTAATCATCAGAGCTTAAAAATATCATGAGCATATCATAAAAGTTCTATCAGTTTCTTATTATATGGTTTATCTTATATCGGTTGACAACCTCCCTTGCTGTGGAAGATTCGATCCTGGGCAGGGGCAATTCGGGAATTTACAATAACTGAATTTTATTGGATCAGGTGGGAGTCTGCGGCTGTATCTGCTGCCATTACCAGAGGGTATGCACAGGGTAAGCAGATGATATAAAATGAAGAAAATCTCCAGTGCGAGTTAAAAATACTTAAGGGTAGACTTTGTATAACTCTTACGATGCCTATCCTTGAGTTTTTTATAACTTGTACTGCAGATTTTCTTCATTTTATATCATCTGGACATCCTGTGCATACCCTCTATGCACACCATTGGCCATAAACCTACCAGATTAGCCCGTAACCATCTTAAACAGCAACAACACTTACCAGGAGATGAGATTGCAGCCAAAAATATATTTTGATTCATTAATACTTACAGCAAATGAGAGAATAAAAAAATTTAGTAGACAACTCGGGTTACACATCCACAACCTTGTAATTATACTGTTATGCCATATTATTTCACCAATGCTATTCAACAGTGATGCTTTGTCGATTGATTTAAAATCATCTATTGTGTTTTTGTTCATGAGCGTACCTCTTATACTTAAATACATCAATTCTGCCTCTGGTTGCCTATAACAGATTGTGAGGATAAGAATTAAAACAGGCATCTTCGTTAATGCTGAATACAAGACGATAAGACAAAGAGAATACAAGATGAGTGTCTAAAATTCTTTTTTATTTATTAACTCTCAATGATAGTATTCTGAGTATGATGAATTATATTATTTAGACAGAGAACCAAATGCTTACCAGTACTATTGTGAGTTATTTGAGAAAATACGAAAGTACACATATAAAAAATTGTTAATGTTAGGTGATTAAATTAATAATTTGCGGTTATATTAAGACTTACTTGTTAAAAGCAGTTCCATCGACCTCAAACACGGGACCAATATCATTTGCATAGGAAAATCGGCCGTATATTTGCTTTGTATTTTCACTCAGTTTGTCGACATTAAATTTTATATCAGTAAAACTGTGCCAGAACGATGGATTAACAAACGATGTAAAGGGGACATACTGTATTATATCTTTGACATTTTCTGGCGTGGCCATAATTATTTAATTTTTGTAGTTTTGAAAGCACTAAGCAAGAACAAATCAATGTTTGGATTTCTATTGTGTTGTTTTCGGATTTTTATATTTTATTTGACAGGTGACATTAGCTGCTGTTTTTTTTTCCTTTTAGGACCGGCAAACAATATTGCCATACAGCCTACTTAAATAATCATTAATAACATACATTACTCATTACATCCAAAACTGTTGAACTGGTTGAACCTGAACCATCATAAGTAGCTACCCATGGTTGTAATAATTAATGTTATTTTAACTAATAAAAACACTTACCTAATACTTAAATCGTATTCTTATACTTACTTAACACTCAAGTAATATTTAAGTCTTTTAATTCAGTTTTAATCACTAGTTTTATTGAACCCGCTCTTCTACATTTCTACACTTAGGTATATCGGTTGTATTCAAATATAAACGCATCGATATGCATTTTAATATTTAAACAAATAATTGATAACAAGCTGTTGCCCACGACTTCGAACACCTTTGTTGAAGTCTCTTAAACTACCATAAGTCCTATTTTCCACAACCACTCAATAACAAATATTCCGCAACACTATCAATGCCAAATTAAATCCCGATTCCTTCAGCCCTTCTGCTGTGATTAAGTCAATAGAAATACATTTAACGAAACTTTAACATTACTATTAGTAGTTTTAGAATATTAACTGAAAGACTGGTTACTAAGTATTCTAAAAGTCTTGTTGTGACTCAAGTTAAGTGAAAGCCTAACAAATATATTGAAATATGAGCAATTGCTATATTCAAGAAGGCAATTTTGTTGCGTGCTACTCGTAAGTGCAACATTAATTATTTTTAATTCAACACTAGTGACTGTTATACTATCCGATAAAATAATATTACTAAGCTACGAAACTAAATTAGGATCGATTTAAATTTATACTAAGCAGTTTATATAACACAGATTTAGATCATTTAATATCTCAAGTTTAAAATATTTTGGTTGTTAGTACTTTTTAGGTTTTAGGTAAGTTCTTTTTGTTAATACATTTTTTAATGAAAAATAAATAAAAAACAATAAAAAATCATTCAATGTCAGTATAATTTCATTTGTAAACTTGATGTCAATGGCCTAATTTTTATATTTTTAACATTAAACTACTTATTTTCTACTATAATAAGTTTAATTCAATGTAGGAGTGTTTATAATTTAGGTCATTTCTGTCGAAATTATTGTGAATACACCCGTAAGATTTTTTAAGAGTAAGTGAACTACACTTTTGAGTTATCTATTCTGCACACAAACATAAACGCAATTCATACACCCATTTAACTGCAGCGGTGGTTCTAGTGGGGGTGACGCACTGATGTTAATTCTAGTTTTGCTGTTTTCTACAAATTAGGTCTTAACTTTAATCCCATCACGTTAGTAATGATGCAGTCTAAGATTGTTGGCTTATTGCATTATAAGTCCGTACTCCTAAGAGGTTTAACGCACGAAATGGCGCTTAAATCGCTTGGCAGCACGTCTTTGTCGGTAAAGTGATAACAAACAGAGCCTACCACTAGAGCAGACCAGTGAAAACTTACAAATTATAATTTTTTTTATCGCCGCTGTCGGGAATCGAACCCATAGGACCACAGTGCTTTCCGCTGCACCATTTAAGTCGTTAAGTTTAGATAGAGCTTGTTTTTCAATCGTTCTGAAGAATACATTAGACTGAATGCCTTGACATCGAGGCTTCAGCAAATATTGTTGTGATAAGGAGAGCCAATATCCCTGACAAATGGTGAGAAGTAGGTGGGTCTACTTTTACACTGCATCCACTTCACGAGCAGCTAGGTTTGCTAACGCATCAAGTTTATTAATAAGACCTTTCAATTTTAGTGCCTACCTACTTATTTAGTGGTATAATTATCATCATCAATAGCTTATATGCTGTATACAGTACTGTTGGACTAACAGCCTCTCACAACGACAACGGGAGGGTTTTCACGTGACCACCACCAGATGGATTGGTGACAGGTTATTGGCTGTAGAACTTAGAAGATAGTACTGCCCGTTCTTCTGACCAAATGCAGTACCTACACCGTACACGCATTTACGGCAAGAAGTAAATTTTTATACATTTACAGATCTATAGATGTAACCCTAATGGATGATGGCAATCAACTCATTCGAAAAACCGAGTGAAAAAATTGGACCAGCAATAGTGAAGTCATTCTGTTCAAAAGTTTCTAATCAAAATTCAAGGTGCTTATCACTAATTGACTACTCGGCGGATCATAGCATTTCGAGTAGTAAGAGTAAATGTGATAAATTCAAGAAAAAGAAGAACACATCTCTTTACCTTACTGAAGACAGAATTGAAATGCTCTCAAAGATTACCGAGAAGAGACTCGTGCATACGAAAACCACCGATTTAATTTCCTCTTATCCTTTGGCTGTTAAAATCTATAAAGCTAGCTCCGATGAGTTTAAGGCTTTGAAAAAAAGAAAAAAAGCAAAGAAATCCGTTTTGACGCTACCAAATGAGCAAGCTCCGTTGCCTCAATTGTGTATGGTTAGCGATATGAATGATTCAGAATATTACGATGAAATCAAAGATAAAAAAAATTCAAAACCCAAAGAAAGAACAATTCAGGCTAACAGAAAGCTTCGTTTAAACAAGGCAAAACTAACATTTGATAGAGATGCAGAATACTGCTCGCGACTTAACATTGATATGGATAATAGTTCAACGGATATGATAAATCAATTTACTGGTGATGGGAAAAAATCTGTGAAACGTCGAAACATACTAAAGAAATCTGATGTTAACACGCATGATGTCTGGAACATGCTTAGGAATATGAATCGTTTCCAATTTAGGCCATCGCCTCCCTTCTCTGAGAATAGTATTACCTCAACGAAGAAAAGGAATGCTAAAATTAAACTTAGAAATAACAAAATGGACACGAAGTACCTTTGACTTTTTTCTTTCTTTTATAACTAGCTTAGCCCATTACTTCATTTCCATTAAAGGCTGAAATTTAAAACTTATTTTTTAAAGTAATATAATGAAACCAATTGATTTTAAACTGGCGCTTGTAATGGTTAAATATATAAATCATTCTAATAACTCTAAATTTTCTGTTAACTTTTCTCCAAGATAGAGTTTCGCATTTATAAGATCTTTAGTCTGCTTCAAAGTTTAGCTCACGAATTCCTTGCATATTAAAACATAATTATATTTTGCTATGCCTCTCGACACAGATGGCATTTGAGCAGTAAAGTAGAACGCACCATAGCGTAACCCTATATTTTATCCATTTCTATTTGGTAAATTTAACTTATTAATTATAAGTTAAATCGATTGGAAATCGGTAAATTATTTTAAACAATGAAATAGCATATTTTACATTTATTTATATATTATATTTTAGGTTTATTGAAACTTGTACAACCGAAGAATTTACTTTTTTTTCCAATTCAGTTGATAAATCTGATCACAATTCGAAATCGAGCATAGATCGTATTACAGTTATTGATAAGAAGGATGCATATAAAGAAATCCAAGAAGAACTTAAGGTTGTAAAAAATAAAATTCCAACCAATCTAAGAAAATACAAAAAAAATAAAAAATATCAATCAAATGTAATATCAAGACTAAGCAGTGCCAAAGTTAAATGTGACGGGGAGAATGTGGGAACATTTTACCAGAACGAGGTTAATCTAAAGCCCGTATTGCCTAATAGTCTCCAAGATGAAGTGCAAAGTCAAGAAAACAAACTTATGCTCACATACGACGTTTGTAATAATCTCAACTTGGGATGCATTCATAACTGCCTGTATTGTCACGCTAACGAAATCGATAAACAATTTAATGGCAGTGATGATTTTAATCATCTTTATGGAAATTCAGATTCTAGCAAAGGAGATATAATAAAAAGACTAAGTGGCGCGACACCTCTGTTAGATGGTAATATTTTTGTGTAAAATTTAATTTATCATTAAGTATGATATTTAATAACTAAACATCTATTTTATAATTAATTTAAAAAATAATAATATATGCATTTTAAAATTTATAAAATTGATAATTCCTCCAAGTGTACGTAAAAACACTAATAAAAAATTATAAAAACTAAAAATCTACATTGCAGATCAAAGTAAAGCAAACAAATTGAGTACCTGTGTCTCAAAAGGCCAGATACATGGTATAACAAAAGTTGTTTTAAGTAAAGGACAAGATATTGTGTTAACTAAAAAAGTCAATCTTCCAAAGAGAAAACTACGCTTAGTGACTACAATGCCGAGTGCTGTATTATATCCTAAATTAACTCAAGCTGATATTAAACGGCGGTTAGCTAATATCAAATTCCCCTTAGTTATATTGTCAAAAGATCAACTTACCTCTACCCCATTTCAAGTACCGGCAAACCACGAACCACCGCACTTGGCAGGATTAAATGAGCATATCTGGCCTTTTATGCAAAGTTGGCAAAAGAGAGTTATAGCAAATCCTAGTACAAAATATAGTGGTAATTATGCTGAAAAAACTACCCAAGGCATTAAAGGCGATTGTATTGGGGAGAAGATGAAACTCAACAACGGAACTAACTCTCTTGCATTTAGAGCCAGAAATACAGTTCACCCAATTCCTCTTGATAATGTCAAGAATATTAATATTAAAGCTCCAAAGATTAAACCAATGCGCCAGCTAAAAGAAAGAATGCTACAATTTTTACACAAGAGATACTCTTTTGTAGGGGATAATAAGAAATACTTACCACAGGAAACTACTAATCGAAAAGAACATTTTTCTAATAATCTTGCCGATGTTGGTACTAATACAAAAATTAATTTCATTGTTTCAAAAGATCGAGACAAAATTATATGTAAGAAAGAAGAGAAGATGCTGAATTATACCTCATCTCAAATGAAACAGCCATGGGCGAAGGGCAGGTGGGCTAGTGAGTTTATTGATAATGTTATCAAGAAAATCAAGAACGGTGTTTATTATAACCAAGATGAAAAAGGAGTTTTCAGAAACCAGTATTGCAGTAAGTTACGATTTCATTATTTAAAAAAATATATTCTACTGTTTTTGTTCAGAAGATTTTTCAGTTTAAATGTTTTTGTTCTCATAGCTACAAAAGAAGATTCAGTTCAAACGGAAATCCATTTCACCCAACAAGATTATTGTAAAAATTGTGCTCAGAAATCCCAGCCATTAATTGACGAAGAAGATAAAACATACGACCTCTTTCAATCCATTCCAGGTTTTGATGAAAATCCTTCAGATTTGCAAATTGAAACGATTAACAAGAATCAAGTTGCAATTAAGCATTGCGTCACCAATATTGTTGTGCAGTTCGATGTTGCTATACCGTCGGAAATAAATACGGAGCTTCTCATCAATCAATCTATTTCCTTTGTACCAGTATCAGTGACTCAAAATCATACAAAGATATTTAAGTCGAATACAATAATTATAAATGCTATGCTGCCGGCAGAACTCTGCAGTATTTTGCCAAATACGATGAGAAGAATAATTGACAGTAAATTAGTCTTACCAAAAATTTTTGATAAAGTTGAGAACCAATTAACTTCTATAGCTGAAATATTTCCTTGTAAAAGCGGCAATTCATTAGAACGTTTGACTCCAGTTTTTAAAGGGGTATCCCTAGATTTGAAAATTATTGGTAAAGGGAAATTTTTAAATAGTAAAACGATAATCCCTTATAAGACATTTGATATAGCAAAAATAAAGAATCTTTCTTTCGAAGAATTTTATTTTCAGAAAAAATCTAACCTTTTGCCCCCTTTACTAACAAATCGATTATTAATGTGTCAAATAGGCCCGATGGCTTATAAACTAATAAGTTTGAAATCACATCGACCTCAAAAATTATTACCAGAACTCGATTTCAAGAGAGCACATCAAAAGATATCATCGATTATGGTACTACAACCATATGTATTATCTAATAAACAAGTGGTCTCTGCTTGTAAGTTTAAAATGATTGACATGGTGGTATCTGTAATACTAAGCAATCGTAGCTTTAATATTCAACTAAACATGCTACATATAAATCCACTTTATAACGTAAGTTACAAAAATGTACATACTATAAGCATGAGAGTTAAAAATGAGGAGAATAAAGTTACTTCGATCATATCCAATATAACGGTCAATTCTGATCACAACTGTTTTCAAGAACGTTTGGAAGATGTCAAGAACCTTTCCAATATTGTAAAATCAAATACAATTAATAAATATACAGATCGCTCACATAGAAATAAATTTGAAAATCGTAAAAGCGGCATTGAGTTATATGTTTCTAATAATAGAAATAAGAAAACGACTTTTGTAAGATTATACAAAAAATGTAAATCTATGTCAAACATCTGTAATGAAAGATCAGGCACTGCGCTAAGAAAAATAGCAAATTTAGATGATTTTTTCTTAGCTTTAGGTGCAACCAAGGCTTTGGCTAATGTAACCGATGGAATAATCGAGAGAAAGATTTTGACAGCAGTAAAAGAGGTACCAATTTTTATTACAATATTATTATAAGTATAGATGTACATTGCCATAAATGAGATCTAAAGAAAATTTTTCTTTCTATGTATTATGTTTATTCTAGGTCAAAAACTGGATAAATGAGATAACGCCAAGACAAGCTCTGCTCATTTTACTTTTAGCTAATAAAAAGGATACATCGAATTTATTGCGGTATCGCTTGGTTATACTTCAAGGGATTGCTGTAAAAAGGATCACGCGTGCTTCGGAACTAGATATGGAAATAGAAGTTATCGAGAGAGAAAAATTAAATACATTTTCACCGGTAAATTAGCAGACTTTTATAGTTTCAAAACAAAATCTAATATTAAGTAACTATATACTTTAAACTATTTTAGGATTAACTTGCTTGAACGGTGAAGGTACTCAAGGGTATGTGAAGTCGACTAATCCGCACTTGGTAGCTTTCAGCCTAAACCCTTATTATTCTGGGAGCCGTGCCCTATAGTAGGCCGGTGAAAGGTTGATGATGACACATGATGATCATTAGTCCTTACTCTCTCTACGTCGTGTTCCTCATTGCTGAGAGTCATGACCCCTTCCACTTACAACTTTTTGGACTGCTGTCATAGTGAGGGGTTTTCTTGGGAAGATAATAATACGGTGGGCTCCCAGATCCTTCCGCATCAGTCTTTTAAGTGAATTTAATTCCACGTGGCCACTGGAAACCACCTTTGATTTCGGGATATTTAGCTGCCGCCCGTTATTCGACATTGCTGCGCGTTTAGCACCACCCAGGGGGCACGTGTAGGGTGAATCTCTAGAAGGATGAGATGGTAAATCCTACGGACGCGCGCAGCAGGCCCCCCAACACATAATTATTTGTTTTGTTGTACTTGATATTCAAAACCATTTACTGAAGTGTTAATTCATGATCAATGTATAAGATAGCAAAATATGTCTACGCTATAAAAAAGTTTCTTAACCGTACGTTTATTCTTATTATTACTTCTGATCTGAAGGGTACAAAGGGTACTTCTAATTTCTTTTATTTGTGTAACTAATCAATTTTTTTTCGTACAGTATGAAGGAATTTCTTATTTACCGGCATCCGTTGAAAATCAGGACAGTCTCTTAGAAGAATTGTACTGGATTGCTAAAACAACCGTAAGATAATAATATATATTAATGTTTTAACGCAATTTCCTAGGGATTCAATAGTACAAACAGCCGAAGATTCCATAATCTTTTTGCGGGACATCTTTTTTTTTTATACATTTTTTTTATCGTGTTTTTCAGTATTGATGGCTAAAGGTATTTTAAGGTGACGCGAACTATATTATTTTTATTATTAATATTTAATAGAGCTTTCGCTGATGCGTCTTTTCGATGTTTGTCCAGTCTATTCTTAGTCTGACTCAGTGATACTGCTGAAATGCATGCCTGAGACCATAGCCCCTTAATCTCTTTCTAAAATATTTTTTGAAAATATTACTTTAAAATTTGGAATGTTGTAATACTTATTCAATATTTCATAAGTTACAATGAGATCGCCTCTTTCTTGCCTACTTTTGATGGTGCTGAGTCCCAGGTTTGCAAGCCTTTGCTCATATGAACGGTTTCTCTATTGTCTTTGAAGTTTAGTGGCTCATCTTTGACCTTTTCAAGCATTTCTATATCCTTAACAAAATAGGGACCTGAAAAGCGTACTCTAACAAAGGTCTTACATTTGACTTATATAACTGTATGAAGATTTCTTATTTATGTTAAAAAATGCTTTACTTTGTAAAGGATAGAGTTGCTTACTGACAATAGCCACAATGTGCGCTTCCTATTTTAGATCTTTGCTTTTGATAACTCTGATCGGTCTTTTGTGTATCCACCACTTTCAATTGCTTATTATCTATTTACGAGTAAAGAAGAACTAGATTTAAAACAGTGCATTTATTGACATTCAGCTATAGTAGCCATTCCTTCCTCCACTTTTCAATAGCATTCAAATCTTGTCCCTTATTAAAGTTATGTGATTAACAATAGCGCTACACTTTTGGAGCATAATAGCAGGAATGTTATGGGGGGCCACTGTTGACTAATCAAAAGTTTTAATAACCTTTCGAACATTTACCGGCGTAAACGGAATGTCTTCTAATGGAGTACTCTTAGAGTAAGCAGTTCTGGTTAAAGCCAAGGAGGCTCACAAACGTGAGCATGTTCAAATTGACTGCTAGAAATTTTGGCTTCTTCTACTGATCTTGTTATAATTATATTTGTTTGCGGATTGATAAGAGCTTTTGGTACGTTAACCCTAGTTGATATTTGTTTTCTAAAATATGCATAAAGGCCTTTATGACCACTTTCAACAATTTTCGATTCAAAATTAATCCTACTCTGCCTTGTTATTTTTATTAATTTATTATTTGTTACTTTATCTTGATCTAGTAAGTAAATGTTCGAAAGCTTATTTTTTAAGCAGTTTTTATAGTTCTTTATTTTTGGTATAAATTTGTCAATATTTAATTGGATATTTTCCTTAAACACTTTCCACGTGTCATCTATTGCAGCATTTTCTGGTATTTCAGATGAAAGCAAGTAGTCGTTAATTACGTTGTAGTCACTATAATTAAAAGCTCGCCTTGTAGATGTATGATTCGTAGCTTGGTTTAACTATTCTAGCCCTAAGTACTGTATGTTCGCTTTTTCCTATCAGAGGGTTATAGTTAATTTCACTGATTAGGGTCACATCATTGGGTCATGATCCTCATCATCATAAGGTCTCTTGGTCTTATTTTTTCTGGTATTTCTGGCCACTGTCTGTAATTATTTCGACAAAATTTTCTTGTAGTAAACCTGTAGTTTTCAGAAGAGGCCACTTTAAAGCAGGTAGATTAAAATCACCAATTATTAACAAGTTTCAGTTACCTACTGTTAAAAAGATGTTCACCAGATTTTTCAAGATTGGTGTGAGTGGGTCCTATACACACAAACAAATATGAGGTTAAAGGTTTGATATCTGACATCTAGCCAAAGTGCTTCGATAGAATCATGTAATGATTGGTTGAGCAATAAAGGGCTGGTTATTAAGTGTTTTAAGAGTATATAGGTACTGCAACTCCACCTCCTTTTTTAATATGAAGTATTTCAAATTGTATTTCTTTTGCAGGCTTCAGATTATCAAAAGCCCTTCGATGAATCCTCTGAAAGATTGTTAAAATCACTTTTGGAGAAGAGGAAAAAGTTGAACCCGTCCTATCTTCGCGTAATGGCCCGCTATGTCGGTCTTGGTTTGCTGAAATCGCCGAATTGAAAAAGATTTTCCAAAATTTAAATTATTGTAATGGTGATTTATTAACCTACATTTCATCGTTTGTATTGTTTTTTTTTAAATTAAATCATTTATTGATTTCACTGTTTTTTTTAATTCGCAGTCCTTAATCATATTGGCAATAGGAAACCTGACATTAGAATGGCTGCTCACTTTGATGATTTCTATATACGTACTTATTTGAACTTAGTACAATTACGTACATTCATCGTATATAGTTTCGGTCTACTTGGATATCATACACCCGCCGTTCTGACCGATAATACCAGGTCGCAGGTTTAGGTGCATTGTAGGCGCGCTATCACATGCACGCGGAGTCAGATATCGGCTTATAAATATTTATTAAAAACTAACCTATATAGTAACTAATTTGGGCCCATTATTAGTTACAATATAGGTTAGTATTTACTATTTTCTTCGCATATTACGATTAAGGATGAAAAATCAAAATAACTATAGGTTTTATATATTTTTATTGGTAAAAGTATCACTTTTGCGGGGCACTCGTGCTCGAGCTCTTGGAATCTCGAATTGAAGCTGAACGCCTGCGTTTGATCTCTTCTTGGCGACGCACCTGTTATGCAAGGGAAACCGTATTAAATAATATGTTACAGGTTTGCTGCAGTTTTTTACTGGTGGAAGGCTGCGGCCGTGGCTAGTTACCGCCTACCGACATAAATTTAGCTTTTAAGAGGTACCATGTCGCTGATCTAATACCTTAACTTATATTGAATATGTCAAGGGGTAAGAGACAGCACCTTATTCTTACAGCTTCGTATGATCACTATAAATTGTTTCATAGTTATATGATACAAGCTGCTATAAAATTAAAAAATAAAGTGATTGCACATCTTATATACACATTGTATTCAGCCACTGATGACGATGAATTACTAGAAATGAGTTGGTGAACTACCAGAAGTGTATTTATAGTACAGCCTTGTCATTGGACTTTGAGTAAATGGGACATAGAGACAGACAATTTCACTAATGGCACCTAGTTTGCCAAGCGAATTTTGTCTTTGATAACAGCAGTACATTCATCAAAGCATAATTTATTTACTTATGACCCACTGGTGACAAGCTATGTTCATAAGTAAATAAATTTTGTCCCACCCTTTTGTAACATGCAACCTAGAGCAGGTTGCTGTCTGATTTACAATCAGCTTTATTCATGAGAAATTAATTTATGATTGTTTTCTAACCTTGGATTCCTTCTTTCTTTGCGCAAGCAGTTTGGCATAGTCTGCCTCAGAGGACTTGCGCTTGGCTAGACGCTTCTTCTTGAGGGCCAGACGGTGACGTCTGCGTTGTAGGACCACAGGGGTTACTAACCTCTGGATTCTAGGGGCCTATGGATAAAATAATGTTAATTAGCACTGTATGTCAGTAATGAAAAAAATTTGATCTCAACAGGTATAAGAAATGATGAAACTGCCCAAATTTAGATAATTGAGAATTTACTACCATTCAGAATAATTGAACTGCTTAAACTAGCAAAACTGAGTATGCCTGTCATTTTTTTCCTCATTACCAACTTTCTTCTGAACTTTAACAAACAGATTTATTATTAATTATTTAATTTAGGCTAGCCTCTTTTATAGCGTTCCTGAAGCTAATACTAATAAGATGACCTAGATTAAAAAGGCCACACAACATTACTGCACTTTCTTTGCCATAACTGCACCTCATAAGGTACTTCAAAATATACCATTAGTTTATAATGCAGGCAGTGCAAAAAGATTTGTGTTATCATTATTTGAAATTTTTGTCGGTTACAAATGAATAAAATTTTATTAATTCTTTATTTTCCATTTTAATAATTTAATAAAAATGAAAAATATTTAAAATGAAAGATACACAGCAAACAATAGCAGCTTGGACATAATTATTTAAAGTTCACAAAGAATCACAAAATCTTTGAAAATTTTGATTCTTTAAAAATATTAACCAAATTTTTAGATGTTTGTTCAGCTCACTGTAAAAGTAGACAGACATTAATCTGAATCTTCTGCTCGGAGCTAGTTTAATTTACCCTGATTGTGTTGTTAACTAAGCAGAAAGCATAGCTAACAAAGAATATGTAGTCAGGGATATATTACTATTTAAATTAACTTAACATCGTCTTAGTTATGCATCAAAAACTTTAAACAAGCATTATAATATACAATAAAGTTTAGTAATTTTTTCTAAAATTAGTACTCTTAGAAAATTAAAGTACACCAAAGAACTCACCTTATATCTGGGTTTAGCATTTTCCTTGCCCTCTTTAGCAGGCAGCAGGCGTTTGACAACATAACGACGGACATCATCCTGTTTGGTCAGGTTGAACAACTTGCGGATTTTGGATGCTCTCTTGGGACCTAGACGACGGGGCACATTGCCATCAGTAAGTCCAGGGATTTCCTAGGAAATAATGATGAGAGTCAATAGGGATTCCCATTATTGTGACTGAAGACTCACAAATAATACTCTCACAGTTAATAAGTCTTAACTTAAAAAGTATGATTGTAGTAGAAAAGTAGATATTACACATTCTAGGTAATAGCTAGTGGGACAAAGTAGTATTAAATATGCTTTTTTTTATCTCTGGCCTAACTTTAGTAATTAAATAGTGAAAATAAGAATTTGAAATAGAGTTGTTAGGTTGGTTTAGAAAATCCACAACAAAAAATATTAGGAGTGGCTTATCTATCAACCTTTTACTATACCCTGCCGCATATAATTACACAGTTTTGTTTTTCTGAGAAACAGTAAGAACAGGGAAATCACATTTTTAAACTATATGTAGCAAACAGTAAGACTTTTGAGAGTCATGATTTTCTTACCTGAGCACCTTTGCGAACAATGACAAGAGCTAGTACTGATAAGTTAGCATCTACAATGCACCCACGAACAGATTTCCTTTTCCTCTCACCATCACGACGTGGTCTGTAGCAAGAGTGGCCCTTTGACATCAACAAACGAACACGGCCTGAAATAATCACATTTTAATAAAGGAGAAGAACTGTACCGTAAAATAACCTATATTTAAGGCCTAGCATATATCCATACAAAAACTCTATACCTTAATTTAGGCTACATATCTCAGCATTATCTAAATCAATATTACCCATATTAATAAACCAAAATAAAGATCAAAACAGGTTCAAGCACTATACAGTATAGCTATGACCCTTGACAACTTGTTCTCGGCTGCTTAATACTTTATTGACATTAAATTTTGCTTCATTATTGCACTACCTAAAATGTATGTTTACCCAGCTCTTGGGCTGCAGCACATGCATCAAATATTCTGCATACAGTCAATAATATTGACTGTGTGCAGGGCACATTGAAGATTTGCAGCATGTGAAAAAAAAAGTCAAGAATACTAACTGTTTCAGGCAGACTTAGTGATATTGCTTTTGTTTAAACCATTTAGAGGTTATGATTTCTCGAAAATGCTTTTGGTTGATGGCAATTGATTCACTACAAACAATTACAAGTTTTCCCTTCCGCAATTAGAAAAGTACAACTTAAATAGTTCTTCTAAAAATGTGTACTCACTGTTGGTTAGGACACCCTGTTTCATAGGGAATCCCTGCTTGTCGTTACCACCAGCAACACGTAAGATGTAGCCCTTCCATTCGTCTCCTAGCTGGTCGGCCTCAACCTCAGCGCCCATGCGCTTCTCATAGAAGATGCGGAGCTTATGCTCGTCCACTACTTCAAATAACTTCTGACATCCCGTCGCCGGGTAAGAGACGTTCAGCTAAAATCAACCAAAAGGAGGTTATAACACAAACTCCACAATAAAAGTCTAATATAACGTTAAATGCAATATGTTCTTTATAGTGACTGTAAAGCACTTCAATATTCACATAAAAATTGCTAAAAAACTTTATTTATTCGTGCATGATTATAAATTTGTGGACCACGGTAACTTCATCTAACTTATTAAAATTAATCACGTCACATATTCGTAAGAAATAATTAAAGATTAATAGCCTATAGTGTACGGAAATTAAATACAGACTTATTTCATGTATAGTTCATTTAAAAATAGAAATATTAAACGCTTATTGAGAACCTTCATGACTGCAGTTAGCTCCTTCGAACGTCAGCCATGAAAAAGAACCATAAACAATGTAGATGTCAATCGTCAACAGTGAAGAAAATTTCATAGACAATCTCAACTAACTCCCAGGTTTTGGTAATATTTTGTACAAGTTACTAGCGCAGATGTGTTTTGAAGGAAATTCCTTCAAGAGGTTCAGTACAAAATATTAATCTCTATTTGCTTGTTAAAACCCCTTTCAAGCTCTTTTCACCTAGTGCCCTGCAGTGGTCCTGTGATGGGTTGATATTAATGACGATGATGATGATGATAATGATGATTATATAAACTAACTCGTTTGACGACTAGTCAATGGTTATTATTTTTAAGTAAGGATCCCGAGGTTGGGGTTTCGATTCCTAGGTCTTGCCAAGAATTGTTAGGTATTGGATTACCCGTACCAGTGCCAGGAAATTAACTGTATCCGTCATATATTGACTGACATTGACTGTGTCAATATAAATTCCTGTGCCCGAGGCACGGGAATGTATATTAAGCTGTCCGTCCTATAAATTACTAATGTTTGATAATAGTCATTCAAATTCACCAACCTGCGCAGGATATTTATAGGCTGATAATGATAATCATGAAAAAAAGATATAAGCGACTTGCAGCATAAATCAGTCGGCTGGTCGGTTGGGAATGTTGAGTTAAAACATTTGATAATTTTTATTTAAATTTTTTAACATACGCCGGCAATGGTAAACGACACGTTACATTACACTCAGTTCTTATATATCTGGTGAGCCCGATAAAATATCAGCCTGTGCTCTGTTCAAATATTTGTGTAAACGGGCTCTACCTTGCTCTAAAAATAAGCGTTGCTTGACATTATTTATTTCATTGACATTTCAATAGTATTTGACAACTGACATTTGATGACTTGACATTGACCATTGTGTCATTGTACTTTCAACATATTTACACTCATTTTATTTAAATTTATTAAAAACCGGCTGTAAATTGCAGTTTAAAAGAAATCCAGTTATTCTGAGTGTTTTCTTTAGTACAAAATTAAGGTGTCATTAATTATCCAGTAAAACTTGTGGGTGGAAAGTTTATTTTTATTAAAAAGAAACAAATCTATCTAAATTATGAATAACGAAGAAAATAAAATTTTGTCTCATAGACAGCACGTTAAATATTTCATGAGATTTTTAAATGTGCTACCATCATCTCTCTCATCTCATGATACTACCAGGTTCAGTATTCTTTTTTTTTTATAATAATTAATTTTTTTATTCTCTTCTTGATCCCTCATTTCTGATATTTTTACATTGTTTATGGACATATTGGTCAGTTTATATGTTGTGTTAGAATTTGCTTGTTTTTCTATTAAAAAAAAAAGTTATCAATATTATCATAAACAATATTGTTTTAGACTCTTATTGATAAGTACCACACAATGCAGGCTTTAAATAATACAGTAAAATAGCAACAATTACTAAGTGACATAAATTTTAAAGTGGCTATTAACCATATAAATTTTTATATGTCTAGTAAGGATTAAAAAGTGATGTGATGTGGAAGTGTTATGCCCGTAGACATTCTATAGAATTACCAAGCATATGAGTTATCCATACTAATATTATAGTGCAAAAGTTTGTTTGTTTGTTTGTCCTTACTTTACACCCTAACAAGGCAAATAATCAACTTGATTTTTGGCATAGAGTTAGTTCAAAGGATAAAGAGTAACATTTTATCGATTTGTAAGAAACCTAAAAAAACAGGAAGAACTAATGCGGGTAGATAGTCATCCATAAATGAGTAGCTTCTTTACATCTTGGATACCATTGTATAAGTTGGGGAAAATGTTTGTGAATATTTATTGATGGATTAGTTTGATCTTTATCTATCTTTTTATAAGTATAGATTTATTTTTCTTGGGTCATGTAGATATAATTGCAAGTAATTTGTGTATTTAATTTAATTTTGTTTCTTGGTTCTTAACCTAATTAGGTTTTTAAGGAAAGTCACCCAAAGTGCAACTTATTTATTTATTGAATCGTAACAACAGCGTTACAATAAAAATATATTTATTAATAGTTTCACTTAAATCTAAGGCCACAAAGATTACATAAACATAACATTTTGATATAGTACAGTCTTGGATTTAACATAAAAATAATTAGTTATTTTGAACAAAGAAAACTATTAACACTAATCGAATATTACATTAAACAGTAAACTTAGGTATATTCTTTAAAAAAATGCATTATAAATTAACACTTTATCAGTGGACTATTTTTTGACTCAGTTTTATATATTGTTACACTAATTAGATTCTATGCTCATCATTCGTGTATCAGTTAATAGGCGATAGTGGTTTTATTTATCTATCCAATATAAAGTGACCATAAGCCATTTAAGAACAAAAAATTAAAAATTTTCGTTAATATATTTTTGCTCTATGAAACAACTGTAATTGATGGAATTGTTAATGCTGCTGCACTGCACTTGTGACACCTAGTATAGGATGTTTCATTTCAGTATTAATTTAATTCATTTTTTTTTTTTTTTACCAAAGAAATAGTAGATTGGTCAGATCAGTAAGGGGATTATAGTATATATAATCAATTTGTGTTTTTCTTTTCGTTTAGGGTAACCATAGCATATTTCTCCGTATCAGGACTAGATGTTCTTGGATCAATTTCTTCTATATCAATAGATCTGCAGACTAGGATAATCGACTGGCTGTATAGACTACAGGTCCATCCAAATAAAGAGAGTAAGTACAATTTTTTTTATATAATAGAGAAAAACATACTTCAAATAATCGTTAGAGGTAACTTTGGCATTTAATTTCTATTGATTTTTTTTATCCTGAATTTAGTCAGAAATATGGTGAAGATTATTATATTTTATTAGCTGTGTCTTAAGAGCTACAAAATTACTGATTGCAGCAATCACCTTAAATATTTTCGTTAACGCAGTGATTAAGAGTTTTCACAACATCAAAAGATGCCCTGAAAAAAGGGCAAACCTTATCAATATTATAAATGCAAGAGTGTGTTTGTTTGTTGGTTTCTGCTTTCTTAACGCAAAAACTAAGCCACTACTCAACTCCAATTTTGGCATAGAGTTAGCTGAAAGGATGGCAAGTAGCACAGGCAACTTTTTATCCAAGGAAAACAAACGATTGCCACCGAATTTGTATAAAACCGTTTTTAACGCGGACACAGAATACGGGCAACAGCTTTTACACAGTAATGTGATGAATTGAAAGAGAAAATGGTTCCGTTATTATTTTGACGTTAATTATTTTGACGGCCGATTGGCGCAGTTTGCAGCGACCCTGCTTTCTGAGTCCAAGGCCGTGGGTTCGATTCCCACTACTGGAAAATGTTTGTGTGATGAGCATGAATGTTTTTCAGTGTCTGGGTGTTTATATGTATATTCTAAGTATTTATGTATGTTATTCATAAAAATATTCATCAGTCATCTTAGTACCCATCACGCAAGCTACGCTTACTTTGGGGCTAGATGGCGATGTGTGTATAGTCGTAGTATATTTATTTATTTATTATGAATTTTTGAACCTTACAAAACACATTGAACTTCTCTAAGCCAGGGCTTCCGGAACTTTCCAACTTCTCAAAATTTTATCTGTAACGCCTTTGGGAAATTGCCATATTTCTGCGACGCCTTGGTCTTCTTGCCATACGTCTACTGGTAGTAGTTCTAGCCTAATAACAATTTGACAGAATAACTCCAAATTTGCTCAGACTGTTAACGAATGTATATATATATTCTCCTACTTTTTGTGGGAGGAGACCTGAGACCTGAGCCCTGTAGTGGGCCGGTAATTGGTTGATATGTGATAGATGTTCATGAATTGAGTACTTTTGAATTTGAATAGTACTTATATTTTTCTTAGAAAAAAAAAACATAATAACAAAGTTCGCTTTACGACGCCCCTGGGATAATACCGCGGAGCCCCAGGACGTCGTAGCACTCATTAAGGAAAGCTTGCTCTAGGCTTTCGTACCTTGGGCTCAAGGTAATTTCATATAGGCTGAGGAAATAATCTTTCCTCACACTTATGAAGGTCTTTAAAAGTCTCATAATATAATAAGTAGTATCTGAGGATTATAAGTTTATAACGAGTTTCAATTTGCATTAAGTTTATATTATAATATGCAAATAGAACATGTCCTACTGTTTCTTATCAAGGCGTTTTGTGTGCATTAGTTAATTTACCGGTTATTATTGTACAATTTGATAAGGATACTACTGTTTGAGTAAATTCATATTAAATCACTCGGTTTAAGGTTGTGATTATTTGAGGAAATATAAATATAAGCCACATTAACTATTAGGTTTTTAATGTAAATGAAATTAAGATATTCGTCATAAAGTACCAGATACTCTCTTATGTATAATGATTATAGAATAAAGATCGTCCAGTTGTCGAAATTCATAGATTTTACATTAATATAATTAATTTTTCTAAAATTTTTTTCCTCCGTTGATTTAGTGGTCAGCAATGGTATGTATCACGAGGGCCTGGGTTCGATTTCCGGGTCAGTCGAAACTAAAATTATCACTTTTTAAAAGAAAATACATTAAAAAAAAGAAAAAACACGAGATAAAGTGTGTTTTATTTTTAATTTTTAACGTAACTTCCTGATTTATTTTTGTAAGATTTATATATCGAAGAAGTTTTTACAAGTACCTATTGCCGTTAAAATTATTACATTCCTCGTCATTCTTATTTTAATCTGTAAGTACATTTACATATTATTTTCGCTCGATGAAGCCCAGGTACAAAAAATACCTGAAATATATTATGCTACTCTTGTTCAATTTTTATTACCTACCTAAAATACCTTCGCAGGTCGATTACCTCACGACATCTTGTTGACAAATATTGGTTTGGATCAAACATTTTGGAGTTTGCGGTTTTGGTGTATTTTCCTTGTCCTAAACGAGCCTTGTTTATAGTTTAAGGTTAAGGCTAGCTGTAGTAATGCTCGATTTCAAAAAATCTAAATTCTTTTATTTTACAAAAAAAGTAGCATGAAAACACATACATACAATACAATTTAAATTTGCGTGAGGATCAATTAAAGTGATTTATTTCGGGCAACCGTTAGGTACCTATGAGAAGTTAACTAACTTATTAAATTGAAGTACTGGTGCTAAAAGTACTTAAAATATATCTACATACATAATAATAATTACACAATAAGTACCTATATATATATTATATATAAAATAAACGAAAGAAGAGAAGAAGGACGGATGCTCGGATAAAATTACGAATGAGGATATCCGTAGATGAACCAGAGTTTCCGACAGAGCTCATAGAGTCGAGAAGCTGAAGTGGTTATGGGCAGGGCACATAGCTCGTAGAACCGATGGACGCTGGGGTCCCAAGGTGCTGGAATGGTGGCCTTCCACCGGTAAACCCAGCGTTGGTAGACTCCCAACGAGTTGGACAGGTGGACGAGTCGCAGGGAGCTGGACTCATTTATTTATACCACCACAAGTTTGCCCTTCTAAGATTTCTTGTTAGTCTAAGTTGTTAGGGAGTATGGCAGTTATATTAAACCCATACTCTAATCGGTTTCGACGCGACAACGTACCGGAAAGCTAAGTTGCTTAGCGGAACGGCTTTGTCTGTAGGGTGGTAACTAGCCGCGGCCGAAGCCTCCCAACCAGACTAGAGGAAATTCAGAAATACTCGGAATCGAGAAGTCGGACTTTTAAAATTTGGTTACTTTTAGCTTAAGTGGGACATCATACGAAAGGGCTTCATTTGCGTATTTTAATTTTTTTATTTTTTCTATACATATTTTTGTCTTTACCTTTTTATTTCATTCTCTGTAATTAATCTTAACCAACATTCCAATTTCAATTAATTAAGATGAATAAAACTGCTTATATCATAAGGTTTATATATTCACGAAACAGAAAAACTCAACCGAATTTCCAACGCTACCAAATTATATTTACTCATCAGTTATCTGAGTAAAAAGTTTATATAAATTCCCACATACACAACTACATATACCCATACCAGCAGTCTATTCTCCTCTTCTAGGATCGGTTAAGTAGTCTTTGCGTGAAAGCGTAACAAACAAACTTACATTGACATTAATAATATTAGTAGGGATATAATTATACTAGCTGTTGCCCGCGACTTCGTCTGCTTTTGTTTTTTGAGACACATGGACATTAAATTTAGGTGTAGTTGTACTGAAATTCTTATAAAAAGAAAACGCATAAACAATATCTGAAAAGAACTGTCTGACCAGTCTCAGCTCCTCCTATCACTTACAAAAAATAGTAATCGTTGTAGGACGAATCTAAATCGCATTGTTAGTTGATTTAAAGGTTAACGAAGAACATTTTTATATAGTCCTTTTGTAAATTCGTAAAACTTTTTCATCACCTCTCCCAATGGAACTGAGCTTAATTTCGGGATAAAAAATATCCTATATTATTTCTATTACCTCCAAGAATATGTTTCCAAAGTTTTATGATGATCGGTTCAGTAGTTTTTGCATGAAAGCGTAACAAACAAAGTTACATTCACATTTATAATATTAGTAGGGATAGGGATATACTAGGTTAGGAATAATTTATAAGTTCCTAAACATGGCCTTCACCGGAAACCAAAAGCGGGACCTTATAAGCCCTCAGCACCCTGCACCAGACTCGTTCCCAGCAGTGAAGCGGGGTCAGTGAGTTTATTTAATACCTGACACTGACAGCTTACTAGTTTTTGCACGCACCGATCATTGCCGTCTGACCTCTAAGATCGGTTAGGGCGATCGTACTATTCAGAATAATTGAAGGTTATAAACGAGGCAGGTGATATTAAAAGATATATCTTAGCTACCTTTCTGGAGCATGTGCGAGCGCCGTGCTATCTAATAAGTGGAAGTGGGCAGTATATATATAAATTAAACTCTTTATTTGCATACCACAACATTAAAATATACAAAATATAATAAAAACAGAAACATAAAGAAAGAAGTAGAATACAAGAGGCGGCCTTATCGCTTAATATAGATCTCTGGCAGGAAACCTTTGAATCAGGAAAAAAGAGAAGAGGACAATAGACTGCTGGTATTGGAATATGTAGTATGGGAATTTATAAACTTTTTTTTTGTGTGATGCTGTGCTAGATCGTGCCGCCGAGCGATTTAGCGTTCCGTTACGAGACCGCATGAAAAACGAGTGGGGGTTTGGGTTTTGTATATCTACTGCCATACCCACAGAATAGCCACCCATGCACTCAAAAACATTTATGTTCATCATTTCCGGGAACCGAACACACGGCTTTGGACTCAGAAAGTAGGGTCACTGCCCACTGCGCCAATTATCTTTCAAAAATATATACGTTTAGCGGAGGTCAGTTGATAAGTTTGATTTATTAACAATACTCAAGTCGGACAAACTCGTGACGTCCCAGCGTTTTCACTTGATTTCAGTGATACATTATATAAAAACGGCATAGAAACACTCGTAAGCCTAGGTGTTGAAACAGATGGCTACACCTTTTATTGTATCAGCGATGACGTCTACTTTACGTAACCAAGAAAAACTTTTTACTCGCAATACATTTATGGGCGTCCATATAAATCGATTGGAAGTGAAAGTATTTGGGCCATCATCGTGTTATCAAACCCATTATCTGCTCACTATAGTGGATATGTAGGGATTGGATGCGCACCAGGAGAGAGTTATGTCTACCCATTATTTATCTCGTCAATCTCGATAGAACAATGCGAGTATCTCGTCGTGCGCATGCTAGCCCTACTGGTATCATCTCAGAATGAGGTTGCTGTTCACCCCGCTGGCCAAGAGCGGATTGGTCGTCTTCACACGTCTTTGAGAACTTTATAGAGAACGCAGGTCTCCAGTACGAGATATAAAAAACTTAAAAGGATAGGAGATTTTCTTCACTTTATATCATCTGCATACCTTAGATACCTTAGATACCTTAGATACTCTTTATGCACGCCACTGACGCAGGTATCCTAACGATGTTTTCCTTCACCTTCAGAACAAGTGTTATTTGATTGCTTGAAATTAAAACCGCACATAACTCCGTAAAGGAAAGAGACGAGTGCCGGGATTCGAACAAACGATCCCCGAAGCCCTAATCATTAGCCTATCACCGCTTTAGCCAAGTCCTAAGTAACCTAAATAAGTTCGATCCCTTTTTCCACACCACAAAAATCATTTATTTCAAGAAGGGCCAGTTTATAAGCACTTTTGAAACGACAAGTCAGTTTTTTTGTATTGACTCTACCACCGGTTCGAAAGGCAGATTCCACCAAGAAGAGTTGGTAAGAAACTCAGCAGATTGCTCTTTTTCAACATAATTGTGCAGTTTACAATTTTTAGAATTTTTATAATTTTTAGAATTTGGTTTTAATTGGGAGGTCCCAATTAAAACCAAAGCGCTCGCCAGGGAGGTCATCAAAATGATAGTCCTTGCTAGACCAATTTTTCTCATATTTTGTTAGAAGGCAAAGCTCGTAATTCTTAACTACTGACCTAACGATCAAAAGGAAAATAATCAATGGCACCGTAATCGGCCGTATCTACTTTTTTAAAGGTTAACGGTAGACCTTTTACTATCAACTGACATTGCAACACCGAACACGTATGAATAAATTCATGAATTTACTTTTACCGTACACCAGAGATAAAAATAATTCAATTATAGATACCTAATTACTGCAATCAGTCTTGAATACTGTATTCAAGAATTTCCAAAATGTTTTCGTCTAAAATCTTTCATCAGTGCGTGTTGCCAGTGATGACTTTCGGATCTGAAAAGTGGTCGCGTACTCTCAGAGTCACTAAGCGGGCGATGGAGAGAGCTATTCTAGGTGTATATCTGATCGAATCAAAATTGAGGAGATCCGTAAAACAACTAAAGTTACCGATATAGCTTAGCGAGTCGCAAGTCGCAGTAGAATGGGCGGGGCACATTGCTAGGAGTACCGATGGAACTTGCGGTTTTAAGGTGCTAGAATGGCGATCCCGCTCCAGTAAACGAAGCGTAGGTCTTCTCCCAACGAGGTGGACAGACATCAGGCGAGTCGCTAGGAGCCGCTGTAGGCAACCTGTCCAGGACCGTGGATTGTGGAACTCCCTACAAAACTACTATGTACATCACTGGACTTCAATTGGTTAAATTGATGATTATGATGATTGGTGAATGAAAGGTTCCTTGTTTTATAATTAAAAGTGATCGGAATAGGTTGAGTATAATTGGGTCTTTATGACTTATTTTTTGGAAGCGGTGATATATTGCTAGCGGTATTGCCCAGTGGGCAAAACTTCGACTTCACTTTCGGGGGGCCCGAGTTCGAATTCCAGCACCTGTAACTTTTCTAAGTTATGTGCGTTTTAAGCAATTAAATTATCACCAGCTTCAACGGTGAAGGAAAAGATCTTGAGAAAACCTGCATGCCCGAGAGTTCTCCATAACATTCTTAAAAGGTCTGTGGAGTCCACCAATCCGCACTGGGCCAGCGTTGTGTACTACAGCCTTAACCCCTTCTCACTGTGGGAGAAGATCTCTGCCCTGTAGTGGTCCATTAATGGGTTGATATGATGATGATGATGACTTATTTTTTAAGTATATTTAAAAATGTTATTAAAACAGGAAAAGAATCGAATTCAAGTTCTTTTTTTATTTACTTTTGTCTATATTCCTGATTATTACAAAACAAGGAACCTACAGTCATAAATGTCATTAAAAAAGTATCCTCATATTCAGCCCACTGATGGCCGCTCGATACGTATAGCGGAAACTACCTTATTTTGCAGCATCAATTGTTGCTTAAACAATTGCACTGCAATATAAAATAGATCGTTCATTTATGTTGCAGTAACCTTGAGACTTTTTTCTGAACAAGGTCAGTTATAATACAAAGTTATATAGTACCGAAACAAAGCCTTGGTGATACAAAAAGTGCAGTACATGACCTTGGGTACGAGATTCTGGCTTAACACTAGAATTATAATAAATTATTGTTATCTTAAGGTTCTTTTTTGTAGTAAATCAAATCTTTTATTAGGTGCTTAAGTGATTTTTTTAGTTATTCCACGAAACGTTGTCAGGGTCTGTAGATATGATAACGAACTCCGGCTATAAGGTAACCTCTAAGTGTTGTCCGCAGCTCTGAATAATAATAGACCGTTTAACATGGGCGGAATGCAATGTCTTCCGTGACGGTTGCTGGGATAAATCGCAAGATTAACGAGAGATTTTAGAGTAACTACAGTAGTACAGCTTTTTGTGACAGACCTCATCCGGGAATGTACTATCGCCATTGTTATTTCTGCCGCTAAGAGGCACTGTGTTTCGCTGTTCCAGTCTGAAGGGCGTGGTTGCCTGTGTTATTACAGGCGCATGAGGGCTAACACCTAAGCCTCAGGTTAATAAACACATAGCGGCACTTTGTGTCTAAAATACCTTCTGAAGTGATGCTCTGTTTATAGGTCATGCAGTGGCGTGCACTTCATACATGCACAAAAGCACTGCATACACAAATTATTGTAAATAACTCATATTAGAGGGGATTTTTTCCATTTTATGCCATGTACCTGCTTTATGCATACCCTGGTCAAAAACCCTGTGCACGCCACTGAGGTCATGGTTGTCCACTTACCATCAGGTGGATTATCTGCTTTGTGTATCAACTAGTATTTATCTTATAAAAGAAAAATTTCCGAGCGTAGCAAGGGTGTTGCATCCAGGATTTTGAGTGTAAAGAGGGTTTTAGAGGCATCGAATACTAAGGCCATCATACGCGCTGTGAGATAATTACTACGTCTACGATTTCCTCGTCCAATTTGTATAAGACGTGATGAAGAGGAACAATACGAGATGACGAGGAATAAGACGCGATAATAGGTAGACATAATTATCTCATGCCGCGCCACTTATCTTAGCCTTACTGGCTAGTAAAATAGTCACATTCATCGGCGTGAGATAGCAACATTAAAATAACGGGAGCGGGATGAATACTGTAATACTTCAAAGCGAAATAGCAATATGAAAATGAATAAGATTCTTCGGATACGTGATGTTTCTTAATTCAAATCACATATCAATAATAGGAGTAATGGATTTCAGTATCAGTAGGTCATTACAACCCGCTAAGTCTTATGAATGTAACGGCGTCCTTTTTAGCTTTAGATAACAGGCTTTGTAATAAGGTAAGCGAGTGGCCTTATTACATTTGTTTACTTCCTAAGCTACCAGCGTTCGTAAAATTTGTTTAACCAGCGCTATTGGCGGATTTGGCGCTACGCCCATTCACTCCTCTTTCACCTTTACAAGCTACTATTTTAAACTTCAGCAGATATTCTGTATGGTTTTAATTCTTACTTTGATTCCTCTGTTTCATATTTTATATGGTTTTCATTACAGATGGTGATATGTCAGCATGCGGTTTCCAGGGTTCCTCTACGGTTAATATAAGGTTTAATACCGAGGAGAATAACTATCGTTGTGGTCATTTGGCTATGACTTATACTGGATTGTGTATTCTGTTGGCATTGGGGGATGACCTCTCGAGACTTAATAGGAAAGCTTTAATAGAAGGTAATATTTATTTTTCATTTGTTAAAATAGCGTTAGTTTTTTAATCCGTTAGCAAATTGTTAGACTTTGGCTGCAATATTACCTGACTCACGAAGCATGTGTTAGTTGGAAGACTTTTGGCTGTTCTTTTGGAACCCATCTTTTTTTCCTAGGGGCTAGATGGCGATGTGTGTATTTTCCTAGTATATTTATTTATATATTATTCTTGTTCAACATCCATGTGCTACGTAGATCGTTACAGAATATATACTAAGATTTTTCTATTTACTTATTAAATAGCCATCTATGTACAACACTGAGATACGGTTTTGTCACTAGATGTCGCTCTTTCCATTCAATCCAATTATATGGAAGTAATTGCGTGTTTATGTGTGTATTAATGTGTGCAAATGATTATAGATTGAGCTCTAAGTTATTTTTTTTAACTTTCTAGGCGTAAAAGCACTACAGACCGAGGAAGGAAACTTCTCAGCGACACTATCTGGATGTGAATCAGACATGCGGTTTGTTTATTGTGCCGCTTGCATTAGCTACATGCTCAACGATTGGTCTGGATTCAATATAAAGACTGCTACAGACTACATAATAAAATCTATAGTAAGTTTGACTAAAATAATCATTGACTAGTTATAAAATGTATCATGCTATATGCTAGGAGTTGTTTGAAATATAATATAAGAAGGTGTACATAAATTTCCTGTTGAATTCAGAGTTTAACTATGAATTTTATATTAAAAAAAAAGCCAAATCATTTACTGGCATAAAATCAAAGTCTAATTCTTAGTTTAGGTGCAAAAAATTGGATAGAAGCAGGCGTTACTTTTCGGAAATCCATGATATATTATGAAAATTAAGCTTAATTTGCGAAAAGCAGTAGAATCTGTATGGTTTTATTTATAATTTCGTCAATCTTTATACTCCACATCCAACAGATTTTCGGCAATGTACCCTCTACATCCGCGCACTCTACTTCGGAGCATCCTCAGGAGATGTTCACTTTATAATGAATAATTGTTAAGTCCTGACACCCGCGAGAATAGGGAGGGGTGACAACTGTATTCCGATCTGCCGTCACCAAATGGCAGAGATTATTATAATACATTATTCAAAAAAAGTTTAAGGAACTCCTAAAGAATATGGGCATCACCATCCTAATATCAAAGTAGCATGTTTTTACAAGACAAAATCAGGTAGTCAAAGAATTGGCCTGATATTGTGTTTGTTTAATCTAGTCTTGTAAAAAAAGTGTTTTTGCTATATTATGAGTTATCATAGATACATTTTAATAGATGGCGTTCGGATTTAGAATCTATTACGAATAGTTTCAGTTGAATTTATTTTAGGTTCTACCCAATAATAAAAAACCAAATAACATGAATGTAGTGCTATACTTATTGTTCCAGGGTTACGACTACGGAATCGCACAGTGTCCGGAACTGGAGTCCCACGGCGGTACAACCTTCTGTGCACTGGCAACACTAAGTTTAACTAACCAATTGGATAAACTAACGGTCGACCAGATAGAGGGCCTAAAACGCTGGCTTCTTTATAGACAAATAGACGGTTTCCAGGGTCGGCCAAACAAACCTGTCGATACGTGTTACAGTTTTTGGGTTGGCGCCTCTTTGAAAATGCTTGATGCCTTACATTTGACGAACTACCCTAATAATAGAAGTTACGTGTACGAAACTCAGGATTCCGTTGTAGGCGGTTTCTCAAAATGGCCGGACACTTGTACAGATCCAATGCACACGTATCTAGGTTTAGCCGGGCTTAGTTTAATAGGTGAGAACGGTTTGCTGGACATCGTGCCAACTTTAAACATCACCAAAAGGGCGCACGACCATTTGAAAACGTTGCACGAAAAATGGGCGAGTGAGTCATAGCTTAAAGTCAATTAATAGTCTGTGATCACAGATTATAAACGTGTTGTTGCCATTTAAAAATTATAAGTTAAGTTGTTTGGCCTTGAAAATTTAAAATGAAAACAGTTGTGTGATTATAGTTCGTAAATTTTTTTCGCGATTTACCTTTAATAAGGCTTGTGGTCAAATCTTCGACTTTTTCGTGGAGCCTTTAATGCTTAATTTTCATGTTTTGATTTAATTATTCCTCTATCTTCAAAGGATCCCAATACAGTTAAAATTGGTCTTTTAATCTGCAAAAGATTTAGATTTGCTTCATTCTTTTTTCCTACTTTTCTCTAGGTAATGAATATACATATGTTTCATTAACTTGTTAGTTCTGTATCTATTGATAATTTTTCGTATTTTTTTTTAGAAGAAAATCTTCAATATTTCAGCTAACAACTTTTCAGCTTTTTATCGGTACCTTTGCCTTTTTTTTAAAATCAATATTTATCAACATCTTTTATTCACATTAGTTTTATTATCCATTTATGTTGACCGAAATTTTATACCAACTGAGAGATGCCCATTGGCTGGATATAAATCTTTTTTTAGGGATTTCTAAATTACACATTACATATTGTTCCGCCTGGGTTAACGGCTCCCTGGGACTCGTTTTACTCGTTGAGCAATGTCGGTAATTGTATTTTTTTTAATTTAGTTTCTATTTGATCACGTGAGTTAAGCCTATAGGTATATTGCCAAAAAAATATACGAATTAATTATGGTGCTAAGTAGTCTATGTAAACATCTGCCGAATCTAAAACTAAATCAACAGATCTAAAAGAATTCATCCTTTTTAAAACGCTATCTGTGGAAAGGTATAGATATATTTCAGACCTTTTAATTTAGTTTATTTCAGAGATCTGTAGCACCAGTATTTTATTTTCTAATCGATAGAATCGCCGCCGATATATTTTTGAATTGCAATCGTTTATCCAAATGTTAGTACTTAAAACAATTTTATGAATAACCGGTGCTAAATGTAAGCTTTAGGCCTTCGCACCCCATATCGGCTCAACACGAACTCAACTCAAAATAAATCATTGAAATTGGGGCTTTATTACATATGTAAATATATATGCCCTATAGTAAACCTTTAAAAATTATTGTGATAAAAGTCTATGACGAGTGGACCGCGCGTTGCTCACACCTTAATTTAAGCAACTCATGTATTTTTTTTTTTTTTTTTATTAACGATAGGCCAGCGCTTGACGACAATCATGCCCGTTAGAAAGCAATGATGAGGTCTAGGTTGGAGCACGCTTGCCTAGAAAAAGCCTATTCACTCTAGCCTTGAAGGTACTTAAATTATATGTGGCAGGAAACACAGTTACCGGGAGGGCGTTCCACATCTTAGCGGCACGTATCAGAAACGTGGATAAAAAACGTTTCGTGCGTGTTGACGGGATATCAACCACATAAGGATGCCACCGCTCTCGGTGTCTCGCTGTTCTGTGGTAGAACGGGGAAGGGGGAACAAGATTACAGAAAAGAGCCGTACGATCAATATATAAACTTGGATCACGCGAATCGCTTCGTGAAAAATTTAAACAAATAGGTATTCTTACAGTAGCTTCGCAATACATTTATAGTAATATAGTCTTTGTGAGGCAAAATATTACTCTTTATAAATCAAAAGCTGAAATTAACAATCGACTTACCAGAAACGGTCATAAATTAGTGATATCTGCATATCGTCTGCGAAAGGTGCAGAACTCCTTTGTGGGGTTGAGTATACGCTTTTACAACATGATTCCTAAGGAAATTCTTGACCTACCAATGCATACATTTAAAAAATGTGTAAAAACGCATCTAGTACAGCGAGGTTACTATACATTTGATGAATTCCTCAATGACAAGGTAGAATGGAAGCAGCCAGCCTCGCTCTCATCTCCCGCAAGATAGCAAAATGATTGTAAATGTTGATGTTGGAAAAGAGCAACTACTGAGTTTCTTGCCGGCTCTTCTCGGTAGAATCTGCTTTCCGAACCGGTGGTAGAGTCACACAAACATGCATACTTGACGTTTCAAAAGTGCTTATAAAGTAGGCCTACTTGAAATAAATGAATTTGAATTTGAATTTGAAATTTGATTGTGAAGTTCCTGAGCACACTCACCGAAGTATATCCGGTAAAAAACCGATAAACAGGCAACATTGCGTCGGTGCTGGAGACTATGTAGTTTCGCCTGCGTTAACGAATTGTCGCCTATAATTCTCCATTAATGATATAAAGCTCTTAATTCAATGCTTTATTTTGAGTTGAGTCGGTGTTGAGTTCATATTGTGTGCGAAGACTCTAACCTGTCGATGAAATCAAATTATTGAACAACGATACAATGTCAGAATTAGCAATTAGTACAATATTAAATCTCGTGTAGTGCCATGTCAATATAAATATTGGCGTTTTATTCGACTACAAAACAGGAGGTTCTTTGTTCGTTATGTTTTTATTTGAATTAAAATGTAGTGATGGGCCGATTGTATGAAATAATAATAAATATCCAAGCAATGTTTCATAATACCCAATTGTAACAAAATGAGGGTAATATTTTTTGCCACCTTTTAGTACATAACATTTAGTAACTAAAGTTTTATTTTACTAGTTTAACAGTGCCGTACCTATAGTTTCATGATTTGGACATTTATCTAATTACTAGCGGACCCCAGCGCCATCTGTCGGGCTAATTTGTGAATCTAAACCATCCAGGGCGCCACTCCAACTTATACTAAAAAAATCATTCAAATCGGTCCAGCCGTCTAGGAGGAGTTCAGTGACATACACACGCACACAAGAAATATATATATAAGATAGTATTCAGGCAAAACTTTTTTTTTATATTTCTTCAATATTAGTTTTTATTATAGTCCCTTCAAAATATGAGAAGTTGATAATATTATGGACCAACTTTGAAAATTGTAAAATTAACTTTTTGCTAATCAGTTTCATACATCTCGGTCCATCATTACAGTGTACTAGTTAGGCATTTATAAAATTATTGCACAAATTTAATGTTAAATGATTTGTTGAATACTTAAGGCAAATAGATTAAGGAATGGTGATCCAATCAAGAGTCTTTCTGTTATATGGGTGTTGCTATGGCACTTTTGTTACGACGGTCTTAAGTTTAGCGCCATCTTGTATGAATAAATAGAAACAATCGAATCATTGAGGTTGAAATTATCATTAAACTCAGAGCCTTTTCATAAAGTCCGAATAAATTGTTACTGTTTGATGAACGAATAGAATTTTATCGTTTGCAATTGAACCTATTTTGCTAATTTATATACCAAATATATTTATAAGGACTTATCGAAAAAAGCCGTGTAAGAGTTGAAATCTATTTTGCAAACGGT
Organism: Pararge aegeria; assembly: GCF_905163445.1. NCBI lineage: Eukaryota > Metazoa > Arthropoda > Insecta > Lepidoptera > Nymphalidae > Pararge > Pararge aegeria. Next base: position 11,582,803 of record NC_053199.1, on the reverse strand, counting down.
TGTAATGTTTTAGAAGTAATATATCATCCATATCATTATATTATTATTATTGTATTCTTATTTCGGTTTTATTTTAACTTTTTCAAATATAAATATCGCCATAAAAGTCAGTGTTACCGTCAAAAAAGTTAGTGTTACTGTCTTTTAGGTAATGTGTTTATCTACTCTTTGAATAGTGGCAACTCAGTAGGTTTGGGGGAATATCATTGATGTGAGTTGTTTATAAAAGTACCAGTGAAAACGGTGGTATTAATGCAAAAGCCTCTTCAGAACACCCTGTTATAAAGTCTAAAGAGCACATAAAAGGGATGTGAAATATCAAAGATGTATTCTTTACTTATAAAGTTTAAAAACCATAGTTATATTATATTACGGACTATTCATTTTAATAAGAAATATTTTATTCATATTACTTGTAATGTTGATAAAACTATGGTATCAATATGACTAGAAAATCAAAAGGCGAGTACATTATATGGTTTAGTGCGTTGCCACTATCGGGTTAAGTAAAAGACTGCTTCGATTTAACTCAGAAAATCATACCATGCTCCGAGCTGGAACAAAATAATTGACGCCCTTTCCTTTACATTTGAAATTAAACCTAAAGAACTCACGAAAAAACTACTGTATGCTTCTAGATTTGAAGGGAATTCCCCTGGCAGAGACAATATACACGCGTTTAAACAGCAACTTGCTATGCGTTTATAAGTCAATTATTACGATGCATTCCAAAATGAAATGAGCAGTCGATACTTGCGACTTGCTCTGGATGCTATTCGCCTTAATACAAAGTGTAAAAGATCATAAAGTACTACTATGGTTTTCTTTGTATTGTTGCTTTGTGTTTTGTTGCAATCAAGTTTTTCTATAATCTTCTATTCTATTGTTTTCAAATACATGAACTTGGCTCCCAGGGCGAGTACATTCTTTTTTTAAATAAATAAACATACTATGACAATACGCACATCGCCATATAGCCCCAAAGTAAGCGAAGGTTGTGCTTTGGGTACTAAGATGACTGATTAAATTTTGTTTATGAATCTATCTACATAACTAAAATCCAGTCGTGGGAATCGAACCCAGGCTCAGAAAGCAGGGTCGCTGCCCTCTGCGCTGATCGGCCACACTTGATTTGGTGTTCTCAGATACAGTGTGTGGAATCAGTGGCGTGCATACAGGGTATGCGCCTGGCAGATTATATAAAATGAAATAAAAACTCCAGTACGAGTTATAAAACATAAAAGGATAGGCATTGTAAGAGTTATAAAAGGCCAACCCTGAAGTTTTTATAACTCCTACATAACCTCTTTGCACACCACTGCTTGAATTCTAAGATATTGATAATTAGCAGACTTTAATTGTGGTTACTTTCTATAAATCGAAGCAAAACCAAGCATGTTAGATAGATCGAGTAAACCTTCCAATGTTTGCAGCATTCAGGGTATAGACACTGTAGAGACTTATACGTACCTGGGTTCCTAGTTTCCTAGTTAATCTCTAGTGATGGCTCATGCGTTTCCGAAATAAAACGACGAATAGCGATAGCTAAGGATGCGATGCTTAAGTTAACAGATATCTGGAAGATTCGTAGCATACCGAATAGGACCAAATTGCGACTGGTACAAGCACTAATCTTTCCTATTTTCCTTTATGGCGTAGAAACTTGGACTGTTCGCGCTAGAGAATGACAGCGAATTGATGCGTTCGAAATGTGGTGCTGGAGGCGAATGCTACGCATACCGTGGACTGCCAAGCGCACAAATGTATCAATTCTTTCACAACTTAAAATTAAAACACGTCTTTCTACCATCTGCCTTAAGCGCATCCTTAGTTAATTTTGACAAATCATACGACGCGGAAACGAGAGCATTGAAAAGTTGATACTGGTTGGAAATGTAGAGGCAAACGTCCCCGTGGCAGATCTCCAACCCGTTGGTCAGATCAACTAAGAGAAACTGGTGCCCGTACCTTCTATAAGGCAATACAAATGGCCAAAGACAGGACCCGATGGAGAGAGATCATATATGACAAGATTACTCGCCATAGCAGTGATCACGATCCTCAGTCATGAGGCACCGAATAAAGAGAGAGAGAATTGTGGTTAATTAACCTTATTATTGTATCGAGGGTATATAGGTCTGGTAATTTGTCAAGTCATTCTGAACTCTAAGAGTCTCAGTGTAAATTTCTCTATAGTTATGGCATGGCTAAGTGCAACTGATATAGTTCCTTGATCGATATAAATTATTGCACAAATAAACACTAGTGGTATAGAATTTACAGGGCACCTTTTATTTAGAGTTTCTATTTTTGCTTTTTTGTGTTATATTTCTGTTCATGAATCAAGCTATGTTTATTAATTACGTAACCATTGTATTTTTTTTTGTATCCATACTAATTGATCAATTATATATTCTCAAACGCGATTTTGGTGCTAAATATTGTGTGTACTATACTTTGAGTATTGTTTGAAATAAATAAGTTTGTTTTCTATTACTCTTATCATTAATGACCAGAAGTCTGATATTACGATTGTTTGTCAGTGTTCCATTATTGGGGACAAAAGTACTAATGAAAAAAATCCTGTGCAATTTATTCACATACGGCAGAAGTGTAACTTCTGAAAAGTAGGCTACGAGAGATTGAGGTGGATGTAGAGTATCAGAACTATTAGGATATATGTAAGGTTTATTATTTAGTGTTCATGTTAACTGGAATAGGTAAAAAAATGTATAATGTTTTCTATCTCACTCTGTCCTATACATTTATGTGTTTGTTTCTTTACCTAGATATTATTCGCTTTCCTTGGTAACTTAAATAGGAAACAAAATGTTTAGTTTGTTCTATCTCATTCTCTCGCCGGATGAATCCTATATAGGTATTTATGTGTTTGTGTGTCTATAGACTTATTTTTTCATTCCATCGAGTTTGAAATCACAACGATTCTAAAGAAGTTTCACTTCAAAAATACTTTTATTTTACGTCAAATAACCTGACATAAATTCCAAAATTTCTGTTGGTATACACGCTAGGCTTAATTACTTGAGTTTGCTCGCTTGTTTTTGACGACCTCCCTGGCGCTGGGTGCTGTGGTTTTAACACGTTGGCTGCTGAAAACACAACGTTTGTGTTTTAAAACTACGTAACGCGTGTGCGGCTCGAACACGCTAGGCGTGTTTTTCCGGCGTTCTGCGAGTGCGGCAAACACAAACGCTGTGTTGTTTTAAATATACTGCTAGAGCGGCATTTACGCAACAAGTGTGTTATGTTGGAGGTCCCGGGTTCGATTCCCGGCAGTGGAAATATGGGAATTTATAATTTCTGTATTTTCTCTGGTCGGGTCTGTGGTAGTTACCAACCTACCGACAAAGAAGTGCCGCTAAGCGATTTAGCGTTCCGGTAACATGTCGCGTAGAAACCATTTAGGAGTATTGGTTTAACATAACTGCTATACTGCCTAACAGGTTATCCCCCTACCATCTTCGGCTGCATGTAAGATAGTAGCGGGATAAATTACTAAAAATCATCAATTACCACCAGGTGAGATTGCAGTCAAGGTCTAACTTATAGTGGGATAAAAAAGTATATATATAATACCCCTTCATACACGTAGAAACATTGCCGATGTTTGTCTCTTACTTAACATTGTTAGAGGGTCAATAGATAGTCCGGAATTACTTACTAAGTTAGATTTATTTGTACCCTCGCGATTACCTAGGCATAAAAAGATTCTGCACGTATCCGTGTCTCTCGCCTTCTTAATTCTGTTTACAATGACCCCGAAATTGACTTATTTTATGGTAATATGAACAGTGTACGTTACAACTTAGTAGATAAACTGTTGCATGCTAGGTAAACTTAACACTTTGTTATAGTTTGCTGCGTTATTGCTGGGTTCTATCAGGTACCCTTGTTTATATAAGACTTATCTGTGGATACCTGTTATTAGTTTTAAGTCAACCAATTTGTTAACTATTTAGTATCTACAACTGTTGGATTTCCAATTGAAGAAAAAATAAAATAAAATAAAATAAAATGAAATAGTTTGATATGCAAAAAGGAACCGAGCTGGCAATTATTGTACTAAGGCTACAGTAAAGCTTGGTAACTGGTAAATGTATGTTTCCTACCTCAAATTCATCTTCTCTCCGAGCATAATTGCCCGGGTGGCGATGATGTGCTACGGTTTTTTTTATTTGAAATAAGAACACCTTATTGCTCTCTAAAGACTTTAATCTTCTATGCAAAACAAAATTCGCGAATAAAGTTCCAATCGCAGTCTAGAACGGTAGTCGTGGCCACTATATGTCATACTTATCATTTGTTACACTGAAGTAGCACTTCGATGATACTTCACTTGGCTCTCAAAGTAGATACACATAGTCTCCAGCACCGACGCAATTTTGCCTGTTTATCGGTTTTTTACCGGATATACTTCGGTGAGTGTGCTCAGGAACTTCACAATCTTGTTCCTCCTTCCCCGTTCTACCACAGAACAGCGAGTCACCGTGAGCGGTGGCATCCTTATGTGGTTGATATTCCATCAACACGCACGAAACGTTTTTTATCCACGTTTCTGATACGTGCCGCTAAGATGTGGAACGCCCTCCCGGCAACTGTGTTTCCTGCAACGTATAATTTGAGTACTTTCAAGGCTAGAGTGAATAGGCTTTTTCTAGGCAAGCGTGCTCCAACCTAGACCTCATCATTGCTTTCTAACGGGCATGATTGTCGTCAAGCGCTGGCCTATCGTTAATTAAATAAAAAAAATTAAAAAAAGATTGACTTGGTCGCTTCTTTTTCGGAAGAAAACTTGCCGATAACAACCTGAGGCGTCACCAGGTGAGAGGGGTGAGCGCGAAAGCTCGATGAGAAGAGCCGATGAGAGCAGTCCCATGGCTCGAAGACTTTGGGGAGGCCCTAGGACTCCGAACATCAGGAACACCCGCTATTTATACCGCTTAGAAGCCCTAGAACATTATATTCTCTCAAATCGTAAACAAGTAAACAAAAGGAACGATGTAGAAACATTTGGAAGTATGCCTATTCTCGTATACATTGTTACATCTTAGGTACTTTATTCCCGACACAAACACACAAACCTACGCTACGACCACGCGTGATTATAAACTTTCCGCTCCTAGTATTAAGGGTCTCAAACGCGTGAAAACTTGTACTTTCCCCCGTTGCCATGCTTTGAATGGTGAACTAGTGAACTATATCCCATGTGGGATAATCTTTTTTTTTATTTTATCCTATGGGTGATAAAATTGTTGTCCCTTGCCTAAGCTAGCCGTGCTGCAAACAAACTTCTTTGGAGATTGTTGCTCATAATCATTTAATAATAATAAATGTTTATTTTTTTACTTGGATATTTTGTTATTGATCGACCAATGCGACAATAGCGATAACAGACTTGGGTCCTTGTGGCCATAGTGGCTCATTTAATTGCTTAAATTGTGTATATCCAAAAGCAGGACAGAGTCTGTTGGAAAAAGTTGTGATCATCAAATGAGTTCCGTACTTAACCCTCGTAATAAATCCACCTGGGAGCTTACTACGATCTTTTAAAGCAATATTCTTGTTGGCGTTGTGTTTCAGATTTATAATCTTTATTTTTTTGTCTTTAAGGTATGCCATTGTAACTGTCATTTAAAAATAATACTGCTTTATGCAATGGTAGTACGCCCCTGAATTTTATCGCATTGACAGTTTATATGCATCCGAGAATTTTCTTTGAAGGGAAACTGTTCTGTGCTTATTTATATAAATCCTAGTAAAAAATTTATAGTATCGATACTACGGGCACAGAAGTACGAACATACAGAATCCGTGTACACGACTAATACTGAAGCATCAAAAACCTCCGCACTTTAGCATTGTTTATCGAACAGTCGGTTAGTCACTTCATTCATTTAACAGTTGACAGTAATTATTTAACTTTAATCTTCTAAACTTTAACCATAAAATGAGGTTAATAGGGAAAGTCTGTGAGCTAGCAACATTCCGCGAGTGTTAAGCGGACGTGCTCGGGGCGTCTTTTCTTGGACACGATGCATTGTATTTTTGCATTCAATAATTTGACAGCCGGTTGGCGCAGTGGGCAGTGACCCTGCTTTCCGTGTCCAAGGCCGTAGGTTCGATTCCCACAACTGGAAAAATGTCTGTGTGATGAACGTGAGTGTCTTTTCAGTGTCTGGGTGTTTTTGTGTATATTATAAGTATTTATGTGTATTATATTCATAAAAGTATTCATCAGCTATCCTAGAAAACACAAGCTACGCTTACTTTGGTGCTAGATGGCGATGTGTGTATTGTCGTAGTAAATTTATAGTATATTTATTTATTAATGTCTGAATGAGGATTCTGTATGTTGTTAATTCTGTGGCTACGGGATCAAAAACATGTAACGTAAAAGACGATTTGGGTGTGCGTACTATGGGGCCAGCGCCAGTTTCCATAGTACGCACACCCGTTAGTTGAATCAGTTGTAAAGCAATCGACCGGACCTGAGCTGTCTCAATATTACTTTTATTAAGAAGAAGATAAGCCAAAGAAGTTTACACTTTACATATGAACATGTACCCTTATAATATTTATTTATTTTAAATCGTATAATCTTTTTATTGTATTCTGTTGTTGCATTTAATAATAAGATTGTCCGTAAGCAAATTTTCTTTTACCTCAATATAAATCGTACGAAAAGTTTGCAATTTAATGTATAAAAGTTCCCAAAGGCCGCGTGCGCACTGAAAGTACAAAGAATCTAAATATGGGACCTGACCAGAGAATTCTGGCTGCACTTCGTTTCAGATTTTCCTTCCTTCGTTGTTCCTTCGATATAACCAATTTTTAATGTCAAAGTCCGTCAGTGCGGACGTGGCTTTATAAATATTTTTTTGTAAAAAATAATAATAAAAATAAATTTAATAATACTAGTCTTTTCAATCATTTCTGTTAGAAGCAAGTTTCGTTATTGCTTCTAACGGTGCGTCCGCCACCTCACTCTAAGAACAGGTTTATTATTCTACTACATGTAAGCCATTGAACGTAATCTGACCAGGGTGGTAAGTGATCAGTGGCGTGCACTTCATAAATGCACAAAAGCACTGTACTACCCTTAAATGGATTTTTAATGATTATAATTAATTACTAAATTAATGTACGCGATTTGGTAAAATTTTCTCGATAGGAAGAAATGTCCAAGTTAACCCTAAAAAAAATTAGTTGTACCCTGCTACGCTTCACTGTGGCACATTTTTATATAACATTTTAATAATCTATATAGATTATTAAAACTTTGAGTAAACTAAAATAATACTATAAATGGAGAAATTACGAAAAGTATTACCCAGGACTCAAACCAGGCAATAATTGTGATCCTTAGTCGATTTTGCTAATAATAACCACTTAATAAACCAGACAAAATCCATGCACCCACCTGGTGAAAAACATGCGAAAATTGTTTAAGTCAAACCTAGCACTATAGTAAGGCCATAGACTTCCATTTTTCTTAAAAAAAGGATATCTCTAAAAATAAATAAACCAATCCATTCTCCAGACAAAATAATTTGAACCTCAGATGCACGCTTCGTCGAACAGAGATGAATGGACATCGTTTGTTCCGGTTTGCTCCCATTAACCTATCCTTAAGGTTATATCGGATTTCCATCAAACGTAATTCTGCCCACTATTAATACCAATGAGTAGGCTCACTAATTTATTGCGCTAGGTTTTTGCGGTAATCTTTTTTTTAACTATGTTAATTCAAAAAGATAGGAAATGTATCCACCTCTATTATCGGTATTACCTAGTAAATTAGCATGGTGGGTCTATGTTGATGATTTGATACGGAGATATATATAAAAACGGCGTAACTGTCTTCGGGGTATACTTACCGTGAGTTTCCAAAATTTTATATTCCATTCAATTTTATATTACTTAATAGAAGCGGTGGTAGCGCATTGGGTAGGAGCTCGACTTCACTTTTGGAGGGCAGAGTTCGAATCCCAGCACGCACCTCTGACTTTTCTTAGCTATGCGCATTCAAACGTCGCGCGTCGTGTGGAAACCTGCATACCTGAGAATTCTGCATAACGTTCTCAAAGGTGTGTGGAGTCCACCAATCCGCACTGGGCCAGCGTGGACTGTGGTGGTGGACTACTAATGGGTCGATATGACGATAATAGTTTTAGGGTTCACTATATAATTCTCGGCTTATACATATCTGGTGAAGTGGTTATTAGGTATTAAAGCAATAGCGACAAGGGATCACATTTGTCCTTCCTTTCAAATTCTGCTCTGTTCAATTTTGGAAAATTTGTCCTTAATATTTGTATTTCAAGAAATACGTTTTCATTGCAACGTCTGCCTGATGTGATAGATTTTAATAAATTCTAAACACCGATTTAGACTTGTCTGCAATGGTAAGGATCTTACGCTTTTTAAATTTAGATTCATAACTTATTTTATTCAAATAGACATACTCGTAATATCGTTGTTCTTTCGTTGTTGACTGTAACCGGTAACCACCTTTCAGGGTTGTTACATCTGTCATGTAATTAGATATTAGTGGAATGTGCAGCGTCCAAACAAACTCATGTAAATTTAAGGACGCGAAGAATATTAATTTAAGTAGTTTTTATGATCAAATATAAAATAGTGGATAAAAAAAACAGCGTCACCGGGCTCTGTAGCGATCTCGTAGCTCGCTAGAAGTTAAGCCTCATGGCTCCACGACGTCTTGGGACCCACAACTTAAGGATGGACCTCCTGTGAGGCTTGGACTTACACTTCGGGTGACTTAGGGTATGTAGGTTTGGTACTCTACATGGTCTCTGTATATGCATGCGTCCGCGATACTTTAGCGCCTTGGAACTTGGACTGTTTCTCAGTCAGCGAGTCCCACGTTGCCGCAGAAGCAGGATACTACTATATATATAAAACTCTTGTGTTATGGTGTTAATTACTGATTCTTATGATTTTTTTTGCATATTCGTTAGGTTTGAGAATCGGTCGTTATCCATTTATTCACGCAAGTTTTTTTAAAATATTCTGGAAGAAAATTTTTATACTATTTTTTAATGATTGGAATCCTAATCCCAAAATACTTTTCATTCCCCAAAACAAGCGCGGACGAAGTCGGAAGAGCTAGTTTTTAATGCTTTAATCTTTACTGATCTCTCATCATATCCTTAGACCCATCATTTGTCTCTTAAACTAGAGAGATCTATATAGCAGACTGAAATGCAATGAATATGCTAAAGACTGAAATTAGCGTAACTACTAATAGCTACGTAGACGCTCACAACTTTGTCTTGCTGCTGGGGGAATTAACATACTCGTAGCTGTCCCTTCTGACAAGTGTATGAGCGAGGAAATTGTCTGACTCGACATTACTCTATTAGCTCCGCATATTAGCTGTTCTCAATTCCCTATATGAACTTAATGAATATTGGTTAAACGTATCAAGATATGTCGGTGTGCACGCCTTTGTGCTTGTAAGCACTAATTATTTTCATATATTAACATAAACTTCATGTCCTTTGGTAGGTTGCTTGGAAGAGATCGTTTTTAAGCTGTAAGGCCGCCTTTTGGAACCTTATTTTATCAGTTGTGTTTATTATTAAGTACTTTACCAAGAAAGTTATCGATTAATTTCATCAACGTTAAAGGCTTATACGTATGCACTAGCTGTTTCCCGAGACTTCGTCCGCGTAGGAACAGTTTTCTCCCCGATTTTGTCTAGAGTAGTTTTGCTAAAATCCAGACACACATAGAAAATGCTCGTCAGCTGTGCGAGTGCCTGATAAAACGGTACGAAGTTGCAGGGAAAGATTACCACTATTTTCACTCGATTCGTATCGAGATATATATAGAAAGCTCGAAATGCTCCAACATTTCGCGCGCTCTCGTTTTTTAATAATATAACTGCTCAGCACCAACAAATTGACATATCTAATATAAGTTTAGCTAAGTTCCTAAATTATATTCAGACAAATGAACTAATATTTTTGTAATGGACATCTGTAACTGACTTAGTATACGTTTTGGCTAGCTGTAAGTATACTAAAAATAGATAAATAAAAGGCATCACTTTTTTAAACTATACGCGCGTTTGCTCTGCGCTCTATGATCTGCGCTCTATTCGTCTCTAGGATGCAAGTTATCACAGCAATTATAGAGCAAATAACATTGAAATTGTTTGAGGTTGATCCGAACATAGATAAAAAATAAACAATCGAGCAAACAGACTTACTTACGCATTTAACATTGCTCCACGTTAGGTCTGCAATACAAAAAAATCCGATTAACATGAACGATTAGTCTATTTTACCCGAAACCATTTGACTCAAATCAGACCAGGAGTTCAGAATTGTTGAGGTAGTACATTGTTATTTTTCTTCAGGTGCCTTTCCAACTAGTGATGATTTGCCTCCAGAATGTTGTCCTGCCTTGTCTTTAAATAGACAAGCCACTTTTCCTTCGATACTCTTGTATCTTTATGAATAGGTATTAGAAACAAGGTCACGTTAGTTTACTTGCGACCTTTTGACTCATACTAGACCAGGTGTTAAGAATGTTTTTCTTCTTCGGGTGCCTTTAAAACTAGTGATGGTTTGCCTCCAGAATGTTGTCCCGTATTGTCTTTCGAGAGGTTAAATAGACATGCAACTTTTACTTAGAGACTCTTGTGTCTTTATGAATGTTAGAAAAAAAGGTCACGTCAGTTTACTTGCGACCTCTTGCCTCACATTAGAGTTACCAGGAGTTCAGAATAGTCGAGGAAGTAGCTTAATGTCCTTTTTTTTCAGGTGCCTTTCCAACTCGAAAAGGTTTGCCTCCAGAATTTATATATCACCCTGTTTCTCGCAAAGTTAAACAAGTGATCGGTGCCACCAGTCCCCACCCTGATGTTGCGCAAACAAGACTGATCTTTTGCGACCAATGCGCCTTTTTCTAGAAAGTTTTTATCTGTCGAAAACGTTATTGTTTTGATTCGTGACCTGGTTTATATAATTTATGAAAGTCTATAGTGTAAAATAAGCCTATAGAGGATCAAGATGATTTTTATTCTAATTTTAGAATGCTCCATAAAAAGCTTTTATTCAAAAGCGGGGAAACATCCAATACATCGTTTAAAAGCGATATCCTTGGATTCTATTTCTCATTTTCATATAAGAAAACCTGAATAAGCAATGAGGTGAATCGAAGTGCACCGTTTTGTAAGTCAGTGGAAAACACTTAACGTTAAATCGCTCCTAGCTCGATTCACCCGCCGCGCCGTTCCGTGCCCGCTTCATTACTTATACCGGCAGTTTAGTGTTCTGTAGGTACCCCTAGTTCCAAAACCCCCACAGTACGAGTTTGCATAGCTCTAACGCCTTTCCAGTCATCATGGAATCAAAATAAATCGGAAAAGAATAGAATGGAATAGAAAAACTTTATTGCTACACAACACAATAAGAAAAAAACAAGGAAAACTGTAATTTTTATTTTATTTATTAAATTAGCAGCGCACTCCGTAAAGACATTACAGTTGCCCAATTCGTCTCCCCGGGGCTATTAAAATAATGTATGAACGAGTAATAATTACAACAAATTAAATTAAATTAAAACATACAAATAAACTATATAACATTAATAATAATAACTATATAACATTAAAAATAATAAAAAAAAAACAATAATAACCATAATAATAACAATAACCAAAAAATCAAATTTGAAATAATAATAAAGACAAAACATTCAAACATATAATTAGATTTACCTTAGATTACCTACTCTCTAATAACATTTTAATTTGCTTTTGGAGCTTGCTTCACACAGACTCATTATTCTTCCTATTAGTTAGAGTGAGGTGGTGATGATTATAACTATACTCGTATATTCGTTAATTTTAACCTAAGCCGAAGAGTTTTCCAGTTTTTTTTTTTCCAGTTCCAGATTCCTAAAGATTTGGCAAGTTAGCGCTTGACTGCTGATCCTACCGGTAAGTGATGATACAGATGGAAGCGCGATACCTAACCTTGAAGTACTTTTTATTATTCACAGAATAGTAGCTTCCGCGCGATATTCTATGGGAACACCAAATTGCGTAGAGGCTGGATCTGTTTGCGTTAAAGTTATTTAGTACCAGAATGGATACTCTGTAAATACTCTGATGTTATAGTGTTCTAGTACTCGAAAACCGTCGACGTTTGCGAAGCGTTTTGTGCTAGGGGTACAAATATATGGCAGCTCTGGAGAAATCGGCTCAACGCTAGAGTCGATTTCCTACATACATTTTTTTATCTGTGTAGACTATGTAGATGTATATTACGCTCAGTACTTTGAGCATTTTATTGTTGTATTTTACTTGCTACATTATTACAGTTTTCCTTTGGAAAAATTCGTGACTTCGTGAGACTTATCTTTCGAAATTTTGTGCCTTTCTGGAGTCCTGGTAATTCTGTTTATATAATTCGAGAAGTATTTTTATTGAAGCAATATATAAAGGCTTACTAATATTTATTTTTATTTTATTTTAAAATAGAGTAGAGTGTAATGCGCAATCTTACAAACATTCGCATAGTAGAATATGGCAAGTTTAATATCTCGCACCGTCGTCGCAATTTCGTACTTGAGTAACAATTTATTAGTGCATGAAATAACGGTCACGTGATTCCGACCCCAGGGACTAACGGTCCAGTATAACTGACCACTGGTTTATTAGATGAGATATCTGAGTTTAAATCAAGTTAACTATGTCACAGTTAAGGCGCCAATCCACAAGTCATCCCGTATTGTGTAAATTTTCTAATCATTAATGGCTTTTTTTTTTCTTTATTTAATAATAAGTTTAACTTAGTCAGCTTTTGAGTGCAATCTTACATGGTGATAAGTGAAGATATAGTCTAAGATGTTAGCGGTCTACCCTGTATGGGCTTTGGAGTCCCAAATGGTTTCTACATTGCGTCGTTCCAGGCCAATCTATACTTACTCAGTATCTTTTCTGCTCCCTTTTCCACATTACTGCTTGGTCTTCCGCTACGACTTTGTCCTTTCACATTTATATTCTAGTAGGTAAGATTCCAGGCCAGTCTCCATTTACTTCTCATCTTTTCTGTCCTCTTTTCACACATATCCTCTTTTAAATAATCTATGTATTTCCGCTTGGTCTTTCTCCATTTCTATGTCCTTTCACATTCATATATGTTTTTCTTCGTAATGCGGAGGCATTACAAAACCATTCCAGGCGAAAAATCTACATAGTAATTACTCCTCAACTTTACTGTTATCTTGTAGGTACCATTTTAGTGCCATTTAGGTGCATATTTTTTTCATAGAATCTATCACTGACTTTTATTATACTAAACTAGCGACTTCGTCCGAGTATAAGTCAATCTTAAAATATAGACATATGCTATGGCAGACTTTTTTTTAAGACATTTAAAGAGGAACAACTTTGTCATTCATGATTTTATCGAAACTTTAAACGTTTTCACAGCGCACGCAGCGGAAGCTATTAAAACATAAAAAACACCTCGATTTTGAATCATTCTTCATTGGTGCTATGCTCTTATTGGTCTCAGCGTGATAGTATATAGCTTATAGCCTTCTTTGTAAAATGTGCTAGATTTTTTTCAAATCGTGCCAATAGTTCCTGAGGTCATCGATGTAAACTAACAAAATCTTCAGCTTTATATATTTTAATAAGATAAGATCAGAAGTCAGTGTGCAATGCATGCATCTCTGGTCTCTCTTGGTCTTCTTCTACTTTGTCCTTTCGCATATACAGGTAACATGACATTCCCTCCGCATTTGACGGCCGATCGGCGCAGTTTGCAGCGACCCTGCTTTCTGAGTCCAAGGCCGTGGGTTCGATTCCCACAACTGGAAAAACGTTTGTGTGATGTGCATGAATGTTTTTCAGTGTCTGGGTGTTTATATGTATATTCTAAGTATTTATGTATATTATTCATAAAAATATTCATCAGTCATCTTAGTACCCATAACACAAGCTACGCTTACTTTGGGGCTAGATGGTTATGTGTGTATTGTCGTAGTATATTTATTTATTAGATGACCATTCCAGGCCAATTCATAACTACTGCTCATCTTTTTAAACTGATGCTCAAATATAACAAGCTAAAATTTAAATTGAGGTCCCATAATTACAGCAACAAACTATTTCGCTAAAACAGTTAGCTGGTCACGCTCAACTCAAACTTGGGAGGGTATTATTTAATTGTGTTGTATACCTAGCAATTGTATGACCACAGGCCCTGTTGGGGCAGACCCGCGTGCGTGTTATTGCTTGTTCACGTATTCAAAACTGCTAATTCACAAAATTAGTTTGGCATGTCCCGTAATTAAATACGTGCCTTAAATAATTCTAAAATTTGTCACAAAAATTTAACGTTACTTATGCTTTGTTGATACCATATTTTACATTTATGAAAAAATATATAAATAAATAAATAAACATTCTACGACAATACACACATCGCCATCTAACCCCAAAGTAAGCGTAGCTTGTGTTATGGGTACTAAGATAGCTGATGAATATTTTTTTTTATGAATATAATACACATAAATACTTATAATATACAAATAAACACCCAGACACTGAAAAACATTCATGTTCATCACACCAACATTTTCCAGTTGTGGGAGTCGAACCCACGGCCTTGGACTCAGAAAGCAGGGTCGCTGCCCACTGCGCCACTCGGCCGTCTAAATATAGATTTGAGAGCGGTGATAGCACATTGGGTAGGAGCTCGACTTCATCTTCGGGGGCCGCACTCGAATCCCAGCACGCACCTCTGACTTTTCTTAGTTATGTGCGTTCAAACATCGGCCGACTGGCGCAGTGGGCAGCGACCCTGCTTTCTGAGTCCAAGGCCGTGAGTTCGATTCCCACAACTGGAAAATGTTTGTGTGATGAGCATAAGTGTTTTTCAGTGTCTGGGTGTGTTATATGTATTTTCTATGTATTTATATATATATATATAATTCATAAAAATATTCATCAGTCATCTTAGTACCCATAACACAAGCTACGCTTACTTAGGGGCTAGGTGGCGATGTGTGTATTGTCGTAGTATATTTATTTATTTATTAATAAACATCGAGAGGAAACCTGCATAACTGAGAGTTCTACATAATATTCTCAAAGGTGTGCGGAGTCCACCAATCCGCACTGGGCCAGCGTGGTGCACTACGGCCTTAACCCCTTCTCATTGTGGTAGGAGACCCGTGCTCTGTTTTGGGCCGCTAATGGGTTGATGTGATAAAGATTTAATGAGGTTCTGAACATACTCGTATGTTTCTCTCAATTTGTGTAGCCACGTTCTGCATGAAATTAATGATCATTCTTCGAAATCAACCAATGATATGGTCCCACGAGATTTTTGGAATTTCGCAATAAAGTGTCACCGTATCTTGAATCCCAATTCCAGTAGTCGAATCGTAAACTGTCAGCCTGTAAATCAGGTGCATTTTATCACCCAGCCTCTCTCGGCGGTCGTAGTACGCACAAATAAGCAATTTACAATTCCGATCCGCGGCCAAGCTCACCTATTCATCATTTAGATTTATAGTCCTCTTATCTAGACGATCTGTTTTCTTGTTTAATTAATGGAAAAAGGTTTTGGGTATGGATCTGTGAAGTGATTGTGGGATTGGATTTTGGTGTAGGTATTTTCTCCGCCGGAGACCTGTTTGTGGACCGACAAGGTTTCTCAGAACCACTCCGATTTTATCTCTTACATGGATGGTGGAAGGTTTTGGCCATGGCCAAATGCCAAGCCATTTAGTATGCCAGTGCGATGTCGCCTAGAAACTGATTAGGGGTATGACTACCATACTCCCTAACAGGTAAGCCCGCTTCCATCTTAGACTGCATCATTACTTAAAAAAAATGTACTATTACTGTCAGTGGCGTGCACTGGGTTTCTTACCAGGGTATGCATACACTAGGAAAATTCCATAAAAAGTCACAAATTCTCCTCCTATACGAGTTATATATCAATTTTTTAGGGTATGCAGTGTTTTTGTGCATGTATGGAGTGCACGCCACTGATTACTGTGTATTTTAAATTACAACTGCGATGAAATATTGAATGAATGAATGAATGAATGAATACACTTTTATTGTACACCAAAGAAACAAAAAGTAGTTACAAAGATATAAATACAAATATTGTGTTATGAACAACGTTTTTGTACGACACTAGGTACCCACCTCATTTTCTGGTGTGTAGGAATTTGTTAGCAGATGTTTCTAGTTATGGCCCCTTAGGAGTAATAGCGGTCGAGATGCCAGTGTATTGTGTAAACTACCCAGTGCCCAAGTTAAACTGTAGTTATACTGTGTTAAACTGTAATTTACCTGTTCTACAAGTAACAATGGCTCTATTAATGTACCCACTGCTACGTTATGAATACTTTTCATAGTTCCTAGCGTTACAGTAATTTTATAAAGTGAACTTTGAATAGCTGTAATTTGATTTATGCCAGATGTTTTATTAAATTTATGAATGAATGAATACACTTTTATTGTACACCACATAAACAATAGTAAAATTATAAATAAATATTTAACAAAAAGTATATAATTTGGTGGCCTTATCGCTACAAAGCGATCTCTTCCAGGCAACCATAGGCGTTAAACACAACTCAAGAAGAAAGGTAGGTGGTGCATATAAATAAACATATATACCTGCATATATACCTATATCTATATATATATATTTCTTATGTGCGTGTGTATGTCACTGAACTCCTCCTAAACGGCTGGACCGATTTGAATGAATTTTTTGGTATGCGTTTGTGTGGCACCCTGGATGGTTTAGATTCACAAATCAGCCCGACAGATGTCGCTGGGGTCCGCTAGTATACATATAATAAACTTACAATATAATATATAGATACTGATAATTAATATATACCTATATAATTAATATCAATAATACATAAAAATATACAATATTGTCAAACCCCAAATAAAACAGAAGGGAATAGGCATGTTAAAGTTCCGAAGATTTAGACAAAAAATGATCTTTAACAAGTTTTTTAAAAATGGTAATAGACTGGCCCTTTGTGGCTCTGTGTAAGTTTATGAGCATTTTAACAAATGTGCTGATTATTCTTTTTTAATTTATCATTATCATCATCATCAACCCAATGCCGGCCCACTACAGGGCACGGGTCTCCTCAGAATGAGAAGGATTTTGGCCGTAGTCCACAACTCTGGCCAAGTGCGGATTGGTAGACTTCACACGCCTTTGAGAACGTTATGGAGGATTCCTCACGATGTTTTCCTTCACCGTTTAAGGCATGTGGTGATTACCCCAGTGGGTAAGGCTTCGGCTTTTATTTCGTGACAGATATGAAGCCCCGGCACGCACCAAAAAAAAAAAACAAAAATTGTTTATTTGGGTAAATGAAATTACTGTAAACGCTAATGGCTGGAGCCTTCTTTTAAGGATAGTATTACTACCCCTGTGTCAGAAGACACCGCTCTTCCATAACAATAAATAAACATAAAACAAATAAATATACAAACAAAAATTTTAATTCAAATTCAAAATTCATAGTCATATTTCAAGTAGGCCTAATATAAGCACTTTTGAAACGTATGTCTGTTTGTAGTGACTCTACCGCCGGTTCAGATGGCAATTTCTACCGGCAAGAAGTCGGCAAGAAACTCAGCAGTCAAGAGAATTAAAAGAAGTTAAGCTAGTTCAAGAAATTTAAATATAAATTGCTTTTGTATCACTCATGCGTGTAAAGTAGTATCTTGACGCTCGTTTTAAAATTTGAGTGCGACAAGTTTACTTGTCGCGGACAAGTTTGTCGCACTAGTTGCACAATATACTATTACTTAATATTTAAATAGTTTCATAGAAATAGTTAAAATTATATTTGACGCCAATGTTCATGAAATTGTGCCGCGTTGGGTATTTTGATACAAATACGGATGCATTTCAGTCTTGTATGATTCTCTAGACGATGCAGAGACACCTCACGGTGTCGTTGTTATCACTAGTTTTTAAATACATGTGTGGAGTTTGTTAATTTGTCAGTTTTGTAAAGTGTTAGCATAAAAAGACATTTGACAAATTAAATGAAGAAAATATCTTTTAAAGGAAATAAATGTATATTTAATGCATTAGGAAACATTCTATGGCGAGAGCGACCGATGAGAAGCGGATGAGGTAACTGCTACTGATATGAGTACTACTATAAGATTCGAAGACTATAAGATTATGTACCTACTCATTTTGATCAGTTGCCTAACACTTTTCTTATTTAGGCTTATTTTTTACTCGGAAGGATATAAAGTAGGAGGTCCCGGATTCGATTCCCGACAGGGGTAATTTGGGAATTTATAATTTCTGAATATTCTATGGTCTGGAACCGAAGTCTCCCAGGCTTCGGTCTCGGCTAGTTACCATCTTACTGACAAAGACTTTTTAGGGCGAGGCGAGACTTTTTTAAAGGCGATTTAGTGTTCCGGTGCGATGTCGCGTAGAAACCGATTTGGGATATGACTATTTATACTCCCTAACAGGTTAGCACGATACCATCTTAGACTGCAAGATCACTTACTGGTGAGATTGCAGTTAAGGGCGAACTTGTAGTGGAAGAAAAAAAAAGCCCGAAACTAGTTTACAAACATTATTTAAACTACCATCTATGTACTATTTAATTTCACTAGCGAACTAAAATATTTCAATAGCTCCGCGTGTGGGACGTGACCAACCCGTTCATTGCTCAAAACAAACCTTTACGAAAATCCGCGGGCCCTCAATAAAATAATGAGGGTATACCCTTGAATAATGTAATTAAAAAGTTAAAACTCTACAGTAAATTAATTTAAAAAATTAAGGTACTCATATTTGAATAACGGATTATATAAATCCAGCGTAAAAAATATCTATCAACCTAATGAGATTATATAATGGCGACCTAAGTTAATACTTAATCAGCATAAAATTGTTTGCGAAAAATTAAATGAAAACTACTATTATTCAAAATTTGATATTAATCAAAATTTATTGAGTAAACTAATAATTAAAGCGGTTGAATAGAAATACTGCTTGGGTGTATTTTATACCAAGCGAGCGACTAAAATAATGTCTATATGCATTTTAAACAAACTTCAAACGGACTTAAATTTGCATATATTTATAGATTAAAGCCTATAAACTTTTTTTTATGCTATATGCTAGTTTCACATATAAGTTGAAAAGCGTTGCAAAAAATTAGAATATCGCATAGTAAAATGACTGCAGCTTGCAAGTTTTCAATTAAAGTAACGTGCATTTGAAGAAAGCTTAAAATTCCATCTCACACACTCTGAGCATGAAAATAACTGCAAAATATTCAAAGAAGCTTAAAAAGGCAGTTCGAAGGTAGCTCGATTACGTAAGACCACTTTGTAAAAACACGAATCTGAAAGCTTCATTACTTACGTTAACCGTATGTTGGTTTTTTGTTGCTCGCAACGAGAAGGCAATGTTTGTTATTTAAAAGGTTTTAGACGTGAAATATTGCCCTTTGAGCTCTTTATATGTATTAAGCTTGTATTTTTGTATGTAAAAACGTAATTTTTTGCGGAAACGTCGTTTTGTGTGAGATTGTTGTGCATTGAATGCTTTATTTTTTATCACTGTATCTGCCTTATTATCAACCAATTACCAGCCTACTGTAGCGTACGTCTCCTCAAAATGAAAAGGGTTTAGGCCGAAGAGTATGCACGTCGCTGACCAATCTATACTAATAATAATCAGATGGTATCTGGTACAATGAAATACGGTATAATAAAAATCAGAGGTGAGATTTCAGTCAAGGGCTAACTTATAGTGGAATAAAGAAAAAATCTAATTTGACCTAGCCGGGTATAACTAGTAACTTACATTGTGTTTAAACTGTTTTATATGTATAGTTGTGAGACAAGTTGTGAGATAAGTTGTGAGACAAATTCCTTTGAGTACGATCAAATGGATAAATTTGGGTAGACTAACGAGCGGTATACTGTCAATTAATATGTTTCTTAATTTTCGGCGCAATCTCCACGAGCTAGTCTATCGGTGCACCAGGGAGTTACACTCCCTGGTGCGTTAATTTAAGTAAGAGGGGTTCGAGTTCTGGCAAGGGCAAATTGGGAATTTAAAATTTCTGAATTTCCTCTGGTCTGAAGGCTTTGGCCATGGCTAGTTACCACACTAACGACAAAGACGTGCCGCTAAGCAATTTAGTGTTCCGGTGCAAGGTCGCGTAGAAACCGATAAGAGGTCAGACGCCCTAACAGGTAAGCCCGCTACCATCTTCCAATGCATCATTACTTACCACCAGGTGAGATTGCAGTCAAGGGCTAGCTTGTAGTGGAATACAAAAAAAATAACGTTACCAAGCCGGGTATTACTAGTAACTCACACTGTTTAAATGTTTAGTTGTGAGACAAATTCCTTTGAGCACGATGAAATGGATAAATTTGGGTAGACTAACGACGAGAGAGTGTATCGCCGCGACCGTCTTTCAAACATTAAATGTGTTTCACCCACTAGGTGTCAGCTCCTGACATATGAATGATCACAACAATGAAAGATTCTAATCATATAATTTTTTATTTATTTAGCAATGCACCATTACAGTTGCCCAATTCGTCTCCTCGGGGCTGTTAAAGGAATTTAACAATAAGTAATAATCACAAAAAATAAAATAAAATTAAAACATAAAAATCTATATATATAAAAGAGAAAGTGTGTAGGTATGTTCCGTATATTTCAATGAAACTTTCAGGGAATCTCCAGATTGACCTGGCGAGTAATCCTGTAAAGTTTGGTGACGATCGGACCACTCCCATATTTGAACTGTCAACACTGTCTGTCAAATACAGCTTTTATTTACTATGATGATATTCTATTGTTGGGTGTACATGGGTGTAGATAATGATCTTCAGCCGCTCGAGAAAAGAATAGAAGAGAATGAATACAGAGAGAAAAAAATGATTTAATATATTATGAGACTTAAATTAAAAATTTAATGATGTAAGTTTATTGTTTAAATAAAATAAAGCAAAATCTAGCCCGGCGAAGCGGGCTGGGTACACTAGTTAGCTATATAAAACTATTATTTGTACTTATAAAGCTACACAATACAACAATGCCAAGGATTACTTATACTCACCATCTGAGGAGGCTGGTTGGTGATCGCAGTAGATGGAAGGAGCACGGAGAACCCAGCTGCCCAATCTCTGTTCCTTTCCCTTAGTCGTCTTGTACGACACCCGTAGTAAAGAAAGAAAAGAAAAAAAAGAAAGAAAAATCGTCTTTATTGTCACACATTTGTGTCATAAATTGTTAAAGAATAAAAAATAAAAAAATGTGTGACAAAGGAGCGGGCTCAGTATAGCTGTATACTAAAACGCGCAGCACTGGTTTTCAGCTAGCCCCATTATCTTCGTCGTCATTTAAGACAGCTGTATTATGATCAGCCGTCACCACCTCGCACTTAGTAGTTTTTTTTGTAACATCTTGATGATTCATAAGCTATGTGGTTTTGGAACGAACAAATAAATAACACTTAAATAATGGATAGAAGCAGGCGTATGTAAATTAAGCTTAATTCTTATACTCCGCGAAAAGCAGAAGAATCTGTATGGTTTTATTTTAAATTTCATAAATTTTTATACTCCACATCAAACAGAACTTCGGCAATGTACCCTCTACGCTCGTTTCGCTTCGAAACCGGAGCATCCACAGGAGATGTTGATTTCACTTAATGAATAAAATAAAGCTTAATTTGCTATACTCTGCGAAATGTTCATCATTAATAATTTCGCAGAAATCGCTACTTACCGATAAGGCCACCTTTTGTATCCTGCTACATTCTTCATGTGTTTGTTCTTTTTTTTTATCGTTTTGTCTGAGTGGTGTACAAATAAAGAGTATAAATAAATAAATAAATATATAAAATGTTTTTCAGTGTCTGGGTGTTGATATGTATATTATAAGTATTTATGTATACTATTCATAAAACAGTTCATCGGTCATCTTAGTACCCATAACACAAGCTACGCTTACTTTGGGTCTAGACGGCGATGTGTGTATTGTCGTAGTACAAGTGTTTAAGAGCAGGAGAATCTGTATTGTGTAATTTATAATTTCTTCAATCGTTAAACTCCACATCAAACAGATCTTCGGCAATGTGGGGTACATTGCCGGAGATCTGTTCTACGCACGTTTCGCTCTGAAACCGGAGCATGCTCCGGAGATGTTGACTTAACAATGAATAATTTTTAACATACGAATTAACTTGTTATTGAATAATATAAGTCTTCGTAATAGTAGTCACGACGATACGATGCGGCCAAGAGGCGAATCGTCTCGATTGACAGTGGAGTTGGGGCCTTACAAGCTTGCGGCCTAACTTGGTAGAATAGATTGTGTAGTGTAATGAGAATAGAAAGCAATTATGACTGTGGGTACCTAAATTACTGGATATTAGACTAAGATGATAATATTTGTGCAAATATTTGATCATAAAATGACCTTCCATTTCAAGAGCTAGAAGAGAGGAATGAAAGTTTCGAATGAATTTAAATACACATATTCGGTACTAGCTTTCGCCCGCGGCTTCGCTCACGTTACGTTAAATTTTTGATTTGGTAAATTTTAACTACAAAGGTTTAAAAAAATGTCTTGCTGCAAACAGAAAAAAATGAACGTAAATTACTTAAAAAATCAGAATGTTTCATATACATTTTTATCCCCTATCTGATGCCTTTGGAGTTGGAATTTTTGAAATTTGTGAAACGTTCTGCTTTATTTTTAATCGAAAACCTAATATCAAAGTTTCATTGATGTAACTTGAAAAATAAACTGATAAATGAAGGATCTTGTACAAATTTTCATCCCCCTTTTAAACCTCTTAGGGATAGAATTTTCAAAAATCCTTTCTTAGCGGATGCCTACCTTGTAATAACTATCTGTGTGCAAAATTTCAGCCCGATCCGTCAAGTGGTTAGAGCTGTGCGTTGATAGATCAGTCAGTCAGAAAGTCACCTTTGCATTTTATATATAGATTAGCTGTTTATTTGAACTTACTATTTCGTGCGAGTTTCAAATCAGCTTAAAAGAGATATTAGTGTTCGAGGGTTAAATAGCTTTTTTAAAGTTTTAATTGAAAGACTAGGCAGATGGCCCACCTGATGGTGAGTGGAAAATCATCGCCTTTAAACAGAGCATGAAAGGAACACGTCCACATTTATCCTCCATCAACCTGAGACGTAGTCATAGCACCGGCAACTGACGGCCGATTGGCGCAGTGGGCAGCGACCCTGCTTTCTGAGTCAAAGTCCGTGGGTTCGATTCCCACAACAGGAAAATGTTTGTGTGATTAACAGGAATGTTTTTCAGTGTCTGGGTGTTTATATGTATTTTATCAGTATTTATGTTATTCATTGAAACAATATTCATCAGCCATCTTAGCACCCATAACACTAGCTACGCTTACTTTGGGGCTAGATGGCGGTGTGTGCAGTATAAAAAAAAACTACGTCCAGTCTGAAGACTGGAACACTGTAATTTTGCAATGAAAATAACAATGCAACGAAAGGAGCATGGTAGTACTTCCCCGAACAAGCTCGGTCAAAAAAAGCTGTACTACTAATCGCTATTAGACTATAAAGTCGGGTTAGCTGTGAAGTCGTGCATAGGTTATGGAGGCTTTTTTAACGGAAATGTTATCTTGGGAAACTACTACCCTAAGTGGTAGCTTAGTGTTTCCTTTGTAATTATTAAACTTATTGGTGTGCAGTGTCGTGCTTAGTACCGTAACAATAGGAAGATCTTCCTCTGAGCGGGTGATCGTGCTCGGGGACCGAGGTCCGAACATTATTTTTTGGAAGTTGTATTTTATAGGCATTCTTTGTGAACCCTTGCACGAGCGCGATGCAGGATTTTTGTGGTAATAAGTTAATACAATAAGTTTTGTATAACTCGTACGGCAGATTTTCTTCATTTTAAATCATCTGTATACCCTGTACATACCCGCTATGCAAGCCACTGCTTATGTGGTATAGCTAGCTATATAATACGTGTGGCTCATCCGATTTGAATAATTCATTTTTGTGTTCTGCTCGCCTCGGTGGTTTAGGAAAAAGGAAATTAGAGAAAGTCCTATGCATTTAACCTCGATTCATTGAAAATATGGAAATGGGTAAACTCGTATAGGATTTGCTATTTCGTAATTTATATAACTTTCAATAGATAGCATTAATTAGGTTACGAAGTTTACAGTAAAAAGTTTATCGGGTGAACGAGTAAAAAATTGTTAAGCAAGCGCACGTATTTAATTATAAAGCATTTAATCCTGAAATACTTTTAAAATATCCCCTGTTTGCGTCACTAGCCGTCATCCGCATCAGTTTCTTTTTGCTTGAAGCTTTGAGAATCTTAATTGGAAAGATGCCCTGCGGCTGGCTCAAGCCACAAGTCTTTAACGTGCAACCATTCGGGTACTGAGAAATTAATAATGGCAAAGAATGAAAGAGTTTTGATTTTTAATTAAATATGTCTGAAGAACGAAACGGTGAGCCCAGTGGTTTATATTTGGCCTTTTCGAGGGGCTGAATTCAAACCCCGACTTCGGAACTCGAACCTCTAATTTACGCTCAAGCAATTGAATATAACTTGCTTTAACGGCGAAGGAGAACAACGTTATGAAAAATGCATGCCTGAGAGTTTTCTATAATGTTCTAGATGCTGGCGTTGATTAGACCCTTGCCCTTTAAAAGGCCGGTAATGTTTTGACAGTGATGTAAAAAACGAACAGCACAATAAAGTAACTGAAAGGATTACATGAAACATGCGCCATGGCAGATATTTTAACACTTGTGCTTAAATACTTAGGTATTTATCTAGTAATATATCAAGATTGTAAGGTAAGTATAGTTTTGATAGGAAATCCTTTTCAATCAAAACTATACTTACCTATATGCTGTTTTTTAATACAAATTGCTCATGCTGATTCTCGTGTAACGCAATAACGTAGAACTGTTTGTTTATCGAAGACATTGAGTTAAGCGTTAAGTATAAGTTTAAACAATTTAAACTTGATAACTTAAGATTTAAGAAATTCTTAGTTATGACCTAGATGGATGGATGGACAAACAAAGATACAGACTATTAAGTGATCCTTTATTGGACCCGTTATTTCAAAATTAAGCAAAAAACCCTAAAAACAAGAGTAAAGATTTCGATTACCTAAAATGGCTTACGAATTCAATCAATTGGATAACCTACAAAGAGTTTCAAATTACAGACGAGTTTATTATTTAGTCAGCGAGTCTTAATTATCGTAGAAGCAAAAGATTCCATGTTTCTCTCTTAATTAAATAAATTTAAATTCAAAAGTTATTTACCTCTCGGACATTTTGGAATGCTTAAAAGATTTATTTTGGCTGTTACGTCAGTCTGTTAATCATTCGACCGTTATTTGTCACGGAATTTACAGTCCTTGTCTGTGGAAGCGTGCCCGTGTGTGAACCCGTGCCTCGAAGAGCACGCTAAGCTGTATTTGAAAGAAAAGAAAAGATGCTTGTTTCTTTTGACACCTCTTCATACGTCATAATTCTGGGTCCATTAAACGTAAAATGCTTATTTGTTATTATATTTGAGTAACAGAGAAATAATTACTTTTTAATAACAAAAAAAATACTAGCATTGATGCCCATAATAAAGATTATTATTATTATGCCATGGGAGTAAGAGTTAAAGAGCATGCGCTCACTACGCAGCTCCAATGAAGGTTGGCGGGCTTGAACTATTGTTTTCACATGTAAATGATAATAAATAATAAATATACTACGACAATACACACACCGCCATCTAGCCCCAATGTCAGCGTAGCTTGTGTTATAGGTGCTAAGATGACTGATGAATATTTTTTCAATGAATAATATACATAAATACTGATAAAATACATATAAATACCCAGACACTGAAAAACATTCCTGTTCATCACACAAAAATTTTCCAGTTGTGAGAATCGAACCCACGGCCTTTGACTCAGAAAGCAGGGTCGCTGCCTACTGCGCCAATCGGCCGTCAATATATTCTTATTTCATTGTCATCATCTTAACAACCCATTACCGGCCCACTCCAGGGTCTCCTCCTACAATGAAAAGAGTTTAAGCCATAGTCCACCACGCTGGCCCTGTGCGGATTAGTAGGATACCATGGAGAACTCTCAGGCATGCAGGTTACTTCGAGATCTTTTCTTCATAGCTAAAGTAAGTGATATTTTAATAGCTTTTAACTGAACATTTCTAAGTTATGTGCGTTCTAGCACATAGCTTAGAAAAGTTAGAGGTGCGGGCTGGGATGTCCTAATCCCTGGGCTATCACCGCTTTTAATCTATACTTATAATAAAACTGTAACTGGAAGATTTCTTTACATTTAATATATTTTGAAAATTTTGACCGGGGGATGCTTTCTAATCGACACTGAGTCCAAAACAGATTTTTATTTAATTTTTGTCCGCCTGTCTGTCTGTCCGGGCATCACGTGAAAACTACTGAACGGATTTAAATAAAATTTGGTATAGTGGTAGCTGTTATACCGGGTCAACTTATAGGATACTTTATATCCCGATAAACAATAAGTTTCCTCCGGGAAATGGGATGAAATTTTTTATCAATTTTACTTCATAGCTCTGTTAAATTTAGACCAATTTTTATAATTATTTTTTTATTTTAAAGTGTATATTATTAAGCATATTTTCTCTAATTTTAATGAAGATCTGATAAATATTACCGGAGATAAAGGACATAACTCTTTACAGGTAACAGAAAGTCGCGAAGCATATGTGACAACGATCGAATGCATGCGTATCATCCTACTAAATACTAATATTATAAATGCGAAAGAAATAAAGTAATATAAATATTAAGTTTGATTATATACCTGCAAATTCAGTTTTAAAATATTCAAATTGAACCTATCGCTTAGAACTTGCGACGGGTATAGAATAACACGTACGGCCGCGAATAACATAGTTTGGAAATAAAACAGGTCCACCTGGTAGCGCTGCAATTCGTTTCTAGGTTTTTTTCTAGGTGCAGACGAAGTTGCGCGGGTCAGCTAGTCTCTAATAATCTAGTTTACTGTCTAAGACTTTTTTCACAGCAAAATCAAATACCTAACAATGTTTAGCCTTCCGAACCACTTCACAGAATAGGTAGTTATAGTTAGTCCAGTCTGATAGATTTTTATTGAAAGTTTTTAATAGGATTTTGAATTGTCCGCAAATATACCAGACGCCAGACGGTATTGTTTCAGCTCTTTTCAGCGAGCCGCACCGAGTAGCAAGCTTTATGATATTTTTATGCTTTCAAGCTTCATCATTCATAATTAAGCCTGTAATACAATTAAAATAGAGTACAATATACCCCCAACAAAGTGCTTGTCTGACAATTGTTCATTTAAAGTCCGATGGACTATATTTTTAGGTTTATTTGTATCATCTGTTCAAGGATTTGAAGCTTTTGTATTTTTAAACAATGATTATTGATGATTCATTTTGTTTACTTACTTACGATTAAAAAAAAAGTGGATCCAACCAAATTTTTGCGGCTTTTCTTTCAATAATAATAAATAATAATAAATATACTACGACAATACACACATCGCCACCTAGCCCCAAAGTAAGCGTAGCTTGTGTTATGGGTACTAAGATGACTGATGAATATTTTAATGAATTATATATACATAAATACTTAGAAAATACATATAAACACCCAGACACTGAAAAACACTTAATGCTCA
The DNA here is from genome assembly GCF_905163445.1 of Pararge aegeria. Lineage (NCBI taxonomy): Eukaryota > Metazoa > Arthropoda > Insecta > Lepidoptera > Nymphalidae > Pararge > Pararge aegeria. Next base: position 11,554,978 of record NC_053199.1, on the reverse strand, counting down.
TCACACAAACATTTTCCAGTTGTGGGAATCGAACCCACGGCCTTGGACTCAGAAAGCAGGGTCGCTGCCCACTGCGCCAGTCGGCCGTCAATGTCTCTCTCTCAAATCATTTTAATCGAAGAAATGATATCCGTGCCTTAACGGTGTAGGAAAACCTTGTGAGGAAACCTGGCATAGCTCAGCAATACTGAGAGTTCTGAAAAGGTGTGAAGTTTACCACTCCGCACTTGGCCAGCGTGGTGGCCACCGCGGCCTGAGTTCTTCTCATTCTGAGACGACGAGGAATACGCAAACGTTTTACACTATGTAACAATTTACGTAATAGAAGGTTTTTGCATGTAATGTATTAGTGATTTGAATGTTGGACATAGGCCGTAGTCCGACTTCGAATAGGTTTAGCAGACGCTCACCGCAGCTATTGTTGAAATATATTGATAAAAGTTGCATCGCTCTCTTGACTATCGGAATTTCGGTCCAAAAATTAGGATGTTCAAATGAGTGTAATATTTTATGTTCCGTCCCCGATTATTACCCAAATTCTTTTGTTATTTGAAATGGTATACTATCGAGATGGACTTATTATTATCAAGTCACTATCTGGAATCAAGGAAATCGAGAGAAATCCTCAAATTTTAATGCGATATGCAGTGGGAATGTTATACCTACTCGATGTGTAGTCAAATGAAATCTATCAATGATTAAGATGTGGATCTTATATTATTGACTTGGGTTAATTGTGTTTTTTTAAGTTTAAATGGTTTTGTCCCGTTATTTCTTTTGTGTAAATATATTTTATACTAGCGGACGCTCGCGACTACGTCCGAATATGAGTCAATCGAGAAGCTAGAATAGATCTGATGCTAATATAATAATCATCGTGTCTAGCTTCGTACCTTCTATTATTGTACGATGTAGGTGTACTGAGTTAGTAAGTAGTCATTATTTTAGTACATACATACATACATCCATCCTCACAAACTGTCGCATTTTTAATATAAGTAAGTAGGATGGTACGCATGCATTCGATCGTTGTCTCATATGCCTTGCGACTTGCCGTTATTTGTGAAGAGTTATGTCCTTTATCTCCGACAATTTTTATCAGATCTTCATTTAAATAAGACAAAACATGCTTGATAGTATACACTTTCGAATAAAACAAGAATTATTAAAATCGGTTCAAATTTAACGGAGCTATGAAGTAAAATTGATGAAAACCTTCATCCCATTTCCCGGATGGAACTTATTGTTTATCGGGATAAATAGTATCCTATATGTTGACCCGGAATATCAGCTACCACTATACCAAATTTTATTTAAATCCATTTAGTAGTTTTCACGTGATGCCCGGACAGACAGACAGGCAAAAATTAAATAAAAATCTGTTTTGGACTCAGTATCGATTTATAAAGCATCCCCCGGTCAAAATTTTCAAAATATATTAAATGTACAGAAATGTACCAGTTACAGTTTTGTTATAAGTATAGATTATAAAACTGTATTTGAATAAATAAATGTGCGTAGATAAAAAATGTTCTGCGTACGAAATCGCCGGCACAGCTAGTTGCGAATAGGTTTTTACGCCGGGATCTCCATTATATTTACTATCCCATAATGACTTTTTACAAGGACCTCTTACGGAGGTCAGCTCGGCCTTTGAAGTGGTCGTAAAAACCTTCGAGTATGCTGAGATAGCCAACGGTTATAACTTTGGGATATTAAATCTTTGCTGATAAGCAGAAAGGGAAATTTTAACCTCTTTTTTCCAATGTAAATTAAAGCGTGCTAAAACCTGTAACCAAGTCCATTTTTGTGCCTAAAAGCGTCTCATGACCACTTAGGATTTCAAATCTTTTTCTTAAGCGACAACAGTGATTCACGATTTAGTCACGTAATTTACAGTATATGCTCAAAAATTGGTCGTATTTTGTCTCACTATGAATACCTTCATGGATAAAATAATAGTATAGTTTGTTGTTTGAACCTCATTTCGGAATCAGCCTCTTAAAGCGATTGCCACACCAAACTTACTTGCCGCATCCTGCGTGTGTTAGAATATAGTGACAAAATACCTATTTATTATAAGCTAAATATTGGAACATAGTCTAATTACACAGAAATCTTATGAGAGTCTAATTGCACAGACATCTTATGAGACATTACACCGCGGTTGATTGCCTCATCTGTAAGCAGAAGGGCTGGCTTATTTTTAGCGCAAAGGATCAGCCTAGCTGTTCAACGCGGAAATGCACCATTCCATGCTAGCATGTACTGTACAGTAATTATTTCAGTTATAACATGGTACATACATCTTTGGTATTTATTTGTGCGTATGTCAACTCTATTCAATAGACGAAAACAGTATAGTGTTGGCACACTTTCACTGCTTTATCTTTGCAGTTTGTAGATAAAATCTGTATATTTTGAAGAAATTTTCTGTGTATATTATAAACAAAATTGGACCCGGTAGGCGGCGCTCCCTTAGACGGGGACGTTTATCCAATATACCTCATAATGACTTATGACCACATTAACAGTAGTAATCAGTAGGGGGAAAAAATCCATATGTCTGCACGGGATTAAAATTCACTGCTCTTGGCAAGGCTCAAGGTGTTCTTATCACTATGCCAATATGACGCGAAACCTTATTACAAAGACTACTTTTCTTCCTAGTAAATTAAACAGTAAGTATATACTACTTTAGCTTCGCGCAAAGTTTTAAAAAACCAACCACAAAGTGGAACGTCTGTATAAACAGGCACATAACCGTAGTCTCTATTTCAGCTTTAAAAGGCAGTTTCCTCGGTGTAGTAGAAGAGCAAGTCAACTAAAGTGTTTAAAGTTTTAAATGCATTTTAACTTTACAAATTTCATATTTCTTCCAAGTATATGTAAAGCACGTTAATAAAAATTGTGTCATCTCCTGTTTCAAAGATTATCATTGTAATATGGACCTTTGAAAAGTAAATCGAAACTGCAATGTTTCCTACTAGATAGCGGTATAGTCGCTTTATGCCTGGTAAAAAGCTGAATAATTCGGGACCGTAGCTAAATTGGTAAGGCTCTCAGGCTGCGATTACCGGATAGACACAGGTTCAAATCCTGCCGGTTCCGAATATTTTTATAAGAATTTAAATTATAAATTTAATGTACAAAATGTTGCTAATTCTGTTGTACACAATTTCGACATTTTTCTATGTCATGTGCACAGATTTAAATTTAGAGCTATTTCTTTCCACATTCTATATTGTGAAAGAAATAAGATTACATTAAGGCCTGGTAGTTTATCGTAGAAACATGCAAGCGGCAGTTAATAAATTACATTCTAAATCGTATCGATGGTACCTACAACAGGTGATTTTACTGTATCTACCCTTGGTTTATTTGTTAGCAATCGCAGAGTTGCTATTCAACGAAAAGTACTTTATAGATGTGAAGACGATAGTGTACGATAGTGTCATACGATATTCGAAAACGAATTCCAGCAGATTAATTTTATGCTAAGGCTCTGAGCCTAAAAGTAGCTCGATAACGCAAGATCGCTTTGTAAAAACACGAATCTTAAAACTTCATTACTTACGTTAACCTCATGTCGGGTTTTTTCTCGAAGCTTAGCACCGTAGCACCGATGTTTGCGCTATAAGAGGTTCGTAACATAAAATATATTGCTCTCGAAATCAATTTATACCAAAAGCTTGAATTTTAAAGGTTACGAGGAAAATCTCATGTTTTATTTGTTTTCACAAGCTTCTGTTTAGGTTTACCTTCCTGGGTGTATCTATGTATTAAATCTTACTATTACTTATTAAAATAATGAATACATGTACCAAGCCGCAAAAGTAAACCCATGAAATTGTAAGAAACATCAGATTCAAATGGAGAAGTATAGTTAAAGGCACGCTTCGAATCTTAGTAACCGAGATATATTATGAGGTATGGGAAAGAGACAAAGTTAAGAAAGTCATACGCGTACGAAATCGCGCGAAAAATTGCCTAGATTTTTTTGAATTTATAATTTATTTATGGTTTCAACTTTTACCCACTTAGCTATAAAAAACTTTATTTTCCATAAGTTGCTTATCGGCTACGCATTTTGTAGCTTATAGTGAGCCTACAAGAAATATAATATTTAAAAAAAAACCAGGACAGGAAGCTTAAGTGCCATATAATATTTTCCATTTTTTCGTTCATTTCTAGTGAAAAAACCGCGTTCAAATGACCGCTATAAATCAACGAGAAGAGGGGAAGAGTTTAGATTCGCGGCCACTTTCAAAATTATCGCTGTTATTTATGTGACATTTTTTTTTCAAGGAAAAATGAACATGTTCTGAAATACAAAGATTTTTTTAAGCAACTCATTCCCGAAAGCTTTAGTATCACGAATGTTATATAGATATAGTCGGGATTAGTTTTAAGCCATAGGTTCCCAACGTTCATCGTATTGCTCTCTAAATATACTGTCAGTATTTTTTCAATATACCGACTTAGCTCCATTAGAGCTAGTTATATTTCTAGTTTTAGGGGACTAGGAAGGGTATATGACCCTAAGATTATAAATGTGAAAGTGTGAATGTTTGGTTAATCAATCACGTCGCAAGGATTGAACCGGTTTGGCTTAAATTTGGTACAAAGATAGATTGTAATCTGGAACAGTACATAGGCTACTTTTTATCCCGGGAAATAAAAGAGTTTCCGCAGGAATAAAATCCTTAATCTACGCGAACGTAGTCACGGGTATCAGCTAGTACGTTAACTAAATTACTTTTAAATAAGAGATCCCGCTGGCGCCTATCTTTACCCGGGATAAAATTGGATGGATCACATCACGACATGGATCGCTCGTCACGTCAGGTCCTTCTTGCGTGTCCTACACACGCATAGGGAAATATGGGTAGACCGCGGTTTTAAAGACTTCGCCAATAGAGATATGGCTGACTCTTATATTAATCTTAAATATTAGGAGGAACTCTCGATCAACAGGATTGAGCGGATGTTTGGGGGGAAGGAGGTGGAATCCATGATACCGCATGGTTAGATGTTCTTGCTCTTAGGAGAGCGAAGAGGCGGACCAGTGTCGCGATTGTGTCAGTGGTCGTCAGTTTTTGTCCGTAGCAAGTCTGGAAGAAATGGTTGCTCACAAATTGGTCTGTACACTCACCGCAGAAAATGCCTCCGAGACAATGTTCGAATTGTGTAGCAGACGACAAGGTGAAAGCTGTCTTACGCTTCAATATTGTTATCAGTGTAAAAACGATGTATAACGATCAAAACACTAATAAATGGGAGCGACAGTTTCCCCGACGGATTTCGGCCATGGTGGTCAATCTCCAGAGATATTTTCCAACTAATCGGGAGATTTTATAGTTGTCAATTTTGTATGCAGCAAAGCAAACACAGGTGCAGTCTGTATTACCTCACTCGCGTAGTCCAATGGCACCGGCAGTTCCGATACGACCAAAAAGAAAGCAAGCTCAGGAGATTTACGTGCTTTCCGAGGTACAGTGGTGAATCACCCTCAATTTCCAAACTCCGGGAATTTCTTGAAAGATTGGCTTTTACGTGATCTGCAGTAGAACATGCTAACCACTTGACCAACTAGGCAGTTCATAACAAATGACTCAATGGGCGATAGGCAAGATGCATTTGGGAACCAATGGCAAAGACTGAAATCCGATATAACCTTAAGAGAAAGGTTAATGGGAGCAAACCGAAACAAACGATGTCCATTCATCTCCGTTTAGCAGAACGCGCACCTGAGGTACGTACATTTCTATTTAGGAGCCATGTGTACCTATGCTTTGATTTTTCTATTTCCGTTATTTTGTTTACGAAGCCAGATTGAAAAAAAATAATCCTTTAACTAACATCATCATCGTCATGATGATCCTCAACGATAAGAATATGTCAGCATCAATCCAGAATAACAGGCTCTGATGCTGCTTAAAATACAATCAATAACACTTTATAAATTAATTAGGATTTTTGACGACATTACAACGACGACGATACAATCGCAAGTTTTGTCAGAAGTTTACTGTCTTTTTACCAAAATGCGCTCTGAAGCTAAGTAAGGGAAAACACCTTTCAAACATTTGATTGGATATAGTTTGTCAATAGCATGTTTTTCTTATTTATTTAGGAGTATATCAAATCTGTCTATATATGTAATATATATGTATATAAAAATTGCTATTCGTTAGTCTCACTAAAACTAGGGAATGGTTGGACCAATTTGGCTAATTTAGGTCTTGAAATATAATTATGTTTATATAAATGGTAATTAAAACAAATTTGAATGAATATGCAAGCTATTGTTTATTATTGATTTTTTTATTGACTCCAAGTTTTTTTGTTTATTTGTTTATTATATATTCATTTTTTTAATCATACATAAAAAAATAACCTTATGTTATCATAAGGACCGAAATAAAACTAAACAAAAACCTAAAATGTCTTTGAAACCACCGCAGTTAGGCATAGTGCCTCTGTAAGATCAGCATCTTAGGGGATAATAATTTTTGTTACCCATGCCAGCGCATGGGTAACAAGAATTATTATCCCCTTATAATGATGATGACTACGATTAAACTCAAGATCATGCCGATCAGATTTTTAGTCAAATTCCAAGTTTGTTGTTACTTATTTTATATCATATAAACTTCTTTATTTCTTCTTATTATTCAATACCTACGACAAAGTGGGTTATCAACTTAACGGCATAAGTATCTATACTACCTCTATATTCTAAAGGGAATTAACGCAGTTCTGCTCTCTGGCGAGCATATGAGCTAATTCTATGTCGGCATCTCACTGGCATAAATCCTATGATAGAATTAAGCTTTCTACCACCCATTCGACACGACGCGCCGTGCAGCCGCAACAATGTTTGTGAATAGAGCCATCAAGTTGTTGTGTTTGAAACACGCGTCAACTAAATCTTTTTTCAGAGTTCGTTCCGATTTCGTTGGGTTTCCTTCGCAGAGTATGGTCCGAGCTATTAATCCATCACTCATGCCTTAACACTTATGCAACTTAACCTAATGAAGTTGTTGCGTTAGAAACGCGCGTCCACTCAGTCTAGACCTCGTTTAGATTCGGTTGGGTTATACGCTTCGCTGAGTATGCGCTAACCATCCATCATTATGTACCAAAAGGACAATATAGCGCACACATCAACTACGATGTACGACTACTACGACTCATGTTAAGCTGTAGTTACGTACTAAGGATCCACTTAAACAGCTTGTTCATAGACACTTAAGCCGTAAGTTATTTTCAAGTTGTAGTGTTTGAAACACGCGTTAACTAGGTAAGTCTATTTCCAGAGCTTGTTTCGATATTGGTGAGTTCCCATTACTGTGTATGGGCTGATCTTTACATCCATCATCAAGCAGCAAAAAGTTAATGTAGGGCTCACATGATCTACGATACTTATGTAAAGATGTATGAGTTTTACGCTTCGCTGAGTGTGCGCTAATCGTCCACCAACATGTAGCGAAAAGACAATATAGTGCACACATCAACTACTATACTCATTTAAAGCCATAGTTATGTACTAAGGATCCAATTAAACAGCGTGTTGATAGATACTTAAGCCGTAAGTTATTTTCAAACTGATTAATTGCTTGCAAGGCCACGTACAGCCGCAACAGTTACTATGAATAGAATCTAATCAAACTGCTGTGCTTGAAATGCGCGTCAACTTAGTCTATTGCCAAAGCTCGTTTCCATTTTGATTCCATCGCTGATTGCTTAAAAATGAGCAAAAGTTTAACGTAGTACAACAATCAACAACGTTACTTGTACATCAGTAACAAGAGAAATATTGGTGCATCATAAACCACTCCATTACAGTAGTGTTTCTCGAAAGGCGGTTAGCCATTTCATTCTATTTAGAAATTGACAGTAATTATTTTACCCCTATTGTTCCTAAATGTTTACCATAAAATGGGAAAAACGTGGAAAATGGGAATAAGCTAGCAACATTCCACGGATGTGAAGTAAGACGTGCGCGGGCCGTTTGTCTGTTTTTAGACACAATGCACTGCATGCATTAATGGCTCAGTGAGGGTTCTATATATTTTTAACCCTACGGGAACAAATATATAAATTAAAAGGCTTTTTGATGGACATGTAGGCCGTTTGTTGGTTTCAAACGATTGAATCGCTTGCTATCTACAGCTGCAATAGCGTTTGTAAATAGAATCTAATCAAGGTGTTGCGTTTGAGCCCGCACCAATTTAGTCCACCTTTAACACTCCTTCATCTAAAATTCCTTGCAGATTTTATTTGGAGAGCTTTTTTTGAGGTGCGTTGCGTTACTCTTCTATCTCCTTCTCCGTTCTCTTGCTCTAAGTCCTTTCTAAAAAGGTTGCCTCTAAGAGATTGCTTGCAGCAATAAGGCTGCCTTTGCATGTCTACATTGTTAACTGTTTCATGAATGTTTCTTTTCCTATATGTATGTTTACGTGCAATAAAGTGTTTCTTCTTCTCCTTTTCATATTCCATTTTCAGAGGGTGTTGTTAGGTTACTTTTGCTGAAAATTGTCTGATCTGCTCGTCTTTTCCTGCGCAGCATAATACCATTCAATTTACAACTTAACGATGATAATTGCGATTTGCATCTCCCCGCGCCATTTTGTAAAAGCTATCAACTAACATTGAAAACTGCACACAACATGTCATCCCGCCGTTGACATAAGCATTAAGATACCTTCAAATGGATTAATTGCTAACGACATGAAGTGCACCCCAGACAGTTTCTGTGAATAGAACTCAAGATGTTATGTTTAGATTTCGCGTCAACTTAGTCAACTTTCTATGTGTTGTTGGATTCCTCGCATAACGCCTTCTTTTACGTCCGTCTAAAAAATCAGCTTAAGCATTAAACAGATCTTGATGAAAGTTGGAAAACATGTAGCTTGTACTCTGGAGATGGACATAGGACAATTAAATTAATCATGAAAATCAGCTCGTAAAAGTTACTCACTGGATGAAAAGAAAATAGTATTTGCAACCTATGCATGGCTCAAGCTGAAAAAGCTTAACTAATCGTGTTAACAATAATTACCTACATATTGATAGTTTGCATCCTGGACAATACTATAAAATGTAACCTACATCTTATCTTGGAAAAACAATATGTTTTTGTGGGATTATCAAAAACACACCATAAACGCAGACGAAGTTGCGGGCAACAGTATAGCTAAAAATACCTTATGATTATCATTACTGGCTCACTACTGGCCCACTCATGAAAAGGGGGTTTAGGTTTTTGGCTACCACGCTGGCCAAATGCGGATTGGCAGACTTCACATCCCTTTGAGAACATAATGGAGAACTCTCAGTACTTTTGTTTAGTCACGATGTTTTCTTTCACTGTTAAAGCAGTTAAAGCACAAAGCAGGCGTTATATAATTGCTTAAAACGCACTTCGAAAAGTTAGAGGTGAGCTCGAGGTTGGCTCCTGAAAGTGGAGCCGACGTTCTAACTACTAGGATCTCCCCTTTTTACAGGCTTATTTCTTTTCACTTCACAATTATTCATTGTAAAGTCAACATCTAAGGATTCACCGGCGGAGCGAAACGTGCGTAGAGAGTATATTGCCGAAGATTGTAGAAATTATAAATAACACCATACAGATTCTCCTGCTTTTCGCGGAGTATAGCAGATTAAGCTTAATTTTCAAACTAGTATGTTACTCTCCGTCCTTTTAGCTAGCTCTAAGCCGAAAATCAAGTTAGGAAAGGACAAACAAACACAATTTATAATATTAGTAAGAAAAACGGATTTTTAAAAATAGAGCCTTACAAGAAGGAACTTACTGCATATTAAATTTCGTGGCGTATTGACGGATACTCGAGCCGTATGTTATCTTCAAACTGATTAATTGCTTACAACGTGCAGCCGCGACAGCATTTGTGAATAGAATCTAATCAAGCTGTTGCGTAAATCATATCCCGTGATAATTAGATTTGTTACGCCGCAAATTAATGGCGTCAGTAACTATATTACTCATTACTCTGCGATGGTAATTAGTTAATTCCAATTGAGTCTACTATCGTTGAATCGCATAATCCACGTAGAGCTTTGAGTTTTTGTTACTCATATGCGCGGAATTACATACTGGACTTGTAGGATTTTGCACTCTCCACGTTCTTAATTCGACTCATCATTCTGCGTGTCCATAATCTCTCTGCAAGTTCAAAATCGCAAATGGAATCGGTCTTCCGACTATAGCAGTAGAGCTTTTTCTGACAGAGCTCGTCCGAGAAGTAGTATTGCCATGCTTATTTCTGCCGATAAGTAACATTGTCGTGTTTCGGGCCGAAAGGCCGGATTGGTATAGACATATTGGCTTTAGAAAGACTTAGAAAGCTTTACTTGGCCTGTGAAGTGTAACTCTGTTTTTAGGCGATGGTGGATTGATAGGGTACGATGGGATGGATCCACTTACTTATTATTTATAAATATTTGTTTAGTAATATATTAGTTTAATGGTATTATTATATATTATTTGTATATTAAATGTTATATAATAAATAATAATTGTTATATTTTTTATTATTTTATATTTAATGGTATTATTATATATTATTTATGGTATTTTTATTATATTATTCAATGGTAGGTGTGGCTGCTTCCAGTGCCGAGCAGGCCAAGAGGCGTAAATATGAAAACCTGGATAGCAGCTTCATTTTTGTGCCTTTTGGAGTAGAGACTTTGGGACCGTGGGGTCCGGAGGCAAGAGCCTTTTTCAAAGAATTATCGAAAAGGGTTATCGAGTCTACCGGTGATCCTAGAGCGGGCAGTTACCTTGGCCAACGAATTAGTTTGGCCATCCAAAGGGGCAATGCTGCCAGCATCTTAGGAACTGTGCCTCGCTGCGGTGGTTTCGAGGACGTTTTAGATTTTATTTAGTTTTTAAATAGTTTATTTTAGGTTATAGTTATGTATTAATAAAAATTATATTTTAGTTTAATGATATAAAAAAAATATTGCTACGCCATTCATATCTACGACACAGAATAAAGGAAATCTATATTCTGAGGTTTAATAATAAAAAAAAAAATATAGTACTACAATACACACATCGCCATCTAGCTCTAAAGTAAGCGTAGCAGTATAATTTAGCTAAAATGTACTTTTTTGTAAATTTAATTACATTTAGAAATTACCTATTGATTAGTCGCGTGTCTATCCATTGGCCAGTCTACCAAAACAGCATTTTCCTGTGACCATACTTTATATTCATTCTTTAGAATCGAGAAAACTTAAATATTACTATTTAGGGTTTGACGTTCTTTCAAGTACATACTTTTGCATTAAAAACAAGATTTTATCATAGTTGTGTAGCAAGTAGTTTAAGTTTAAAACAAGTTACTCATTAGCCAAGTAAATAAGCTAGATCATAACAGGTAATAATGACACAAAATACAACATAAGTATGAAGTAGGGATATAGTAGGTACACGTGGACAAAGCCACGGGTGGTTCTATAGTTTGGATAAGTATTCAAAGAATTACTCCGACAATTCTGTCTTACATTATTTATTGTCCATTTCGTGAAAATCAAAAATAAAGGCTATAAACCAATTGGAAAGTTGAAATTGAATAGAGATTTAACTTTATTAAATCTCTCAATTCGAGCAAGTGGCCTTTTTCAAACCAATTAGCGCATTTAATGGAAAAGAAAAAGGTATAGTAATGAGCATGGCGAGAGGCAAGGACGTATTCCAAATCAGTATTGATCCTCCATAAACAATAGCGTCTGGGCGACTGCCATATTGCTATCCAGTGCGGACAATTCTATTTCCAATTAGGTCCATTTTTATTGAAGTTGATCCACAATTTTGGGAGGTGTTAAGGGCCTTCTTTTGTTGTAAATTCATGGGTATTGAAGTTCATATATGTCAGAAAAACAGTGTTGGTAGTAAACGAGCTATAAGGTACTGATAATGCCATTCTTGGGTATTAAAATCTCATAAGCTGTTAGGGATGCCATAAAAATAAAATAACATTACTGAATTGGAAAAACCCTCAGACTGCAATAGAACGTATACAGATTGACGTATTAAACCCCACACTTTCTGCAATTAATACAAATCTGCTCCGAATACTCTGATTTGCATTCGTTAATTATCATCTCATGAAGAAGTTTTACTGTATGAATTTTCTTAAATCGGCAAGTGGCTTTTTTCTAACCAATTAACGCATTTAATGGAAAAGAAAAAGGTATGGAAATGGGTATGGCGAGAGGCACGAACGAATTCCAAATCAGTATTGCTCCCCCAATACTTGAAACAATAGCGTATGGGCGACTGCCATATTGCTATCCAGTGCAGACAATTATATTTCCAATTAGGTAAATTTTTATTGAAGTTTTGGGAGCATTAAGGACTGCTTTTGTTGTAAACAATCAGTTTTGATTATTGATTAAATGTTTCTATCGTAACAAGCTCAATGGCTTTAATAAATATCTTTCTTGGGTATTGAAACTTTATGATTACTGGAGATGTCAGAAATGTTAAGAATCACCACTGATTTGGCAAGCATTCCAGCTGAAATAGAGCTGATTTAGAAGCCCGTATTGAATTCTGCACTTTCTGAAATTTACAATGAACACTTTGATATTAAAAAGTTCATATAATTCAAGAATGCGAATTTATTTAACTCTTTAAAAATTATTGACAAAAAATATTTGTCAAGTTTTTTAAAGAAAGAAGAAAATTCGAAGATTGAAAGAAGATGAAATGCTTTGTTAATTTCTTAATTCGAGCTAGATGCGTTCTAGGCATCTTTAAGACCAATAAGCGCATTTAACATGACAAAAATAGGTATAGAAATAGGCATTGCGGGAAACAAGAACGTATTCCAAATCAGTATTGAGCCTCCATAAACAAAAGCGTCTGGGCGACTTTTATATTGCTCTCAAGTGCGGACAATTCTTTTCCCAATTAGCTTTATTTTTATTGAAGTTGAGCCATGTTGGGAGTTGTTAAGGGCGCACAATACCAATAACGTGTTTTTGCTACTTTTGTTTCAAAAAGAACAATTAGACCCGTCCCGAATGACATTTATGTTTAGCGAATGAACTGCTAAATTAAAATATTTTCCCTTTCTCAATTCAATATTTAAATATTAGTTTTTGAATACTTCATGAGGTAATTTTTTTTACTACGAAATCTGATACTGTAAAAATGATTAAATAAATAATTTCAAATTTGGCAAGTAATTGAATATCCTTCTCATTTTACGCTTCAAAGGAAGCCCTTAATGAAATTGTACTGTTTATATTGGTTTGTATTTCATTAATTGGCTCGTTATTTGTTAAGATACAGTGTTCAGATCTAATTTCAATCGCGTTTCGTTCGTTATATTTGTCGAGAAATAAATTGACTACAAGTTGACATTGCGCCATTAACTTTTAGCCCCAGAATAAAGGTTTAACTTTTTCAACAGAACTTTCGGTATCTTTTTTTATTATGACTGGAAAATAATTACACTTCTATATCTATATTCTGCTCTAGCGGTCCCCTGCCAGATGCATCTATTTTAAATTTTAGTCCCAGAATGAAGGTCTACATCGTGTCCTCTTTACTTTTGACGGTAATATTATTTTCAACGGACCATAATCAGATTTGTATCCATGTAAACATTACTTTGTTTATTAAGATCTATTTCACACGCCTTGCGGTTTGTCCTTGGACTCCTTGAGTCTGTCGCTACATAATCATTCGTTTACCCAAATCGACCGGAGCTGTTGAACAGGACTGTTTTAAGGACGGCTAAGTTATTATAACTTTGAAATCCCATTGGGCAACGCAATTTGATAAGCCGCGTGAGATTCCGAGCCTCTTAATTGACAATATGGTGCTTCTTATCTTGACCCAAATTTCAACCATTAACGTACTCGAAGGGTTGTTGACTTGGGGAAATGCTTGCTACGAGGATTGTCTATCCAACACAAAGCAAACGTAAACGTCATAGGTACCTAAGAGTGGATAAATCTAAAAATCATAGTATAAGTAAGAATATGGAGATTTCCTTTTTTTATAAGTAGTAATTTATATGCATATATATGTATATAAAACAACTTTCCTCTTCATCCCAGAGCAGTAATGAGGTTTGTATACTCTCGGTATCCATAGACATCTTAGTCTAGCAGAACTGTTTTATTTTTAGAATAGTCCATGAGGTGTTATAAAAAGTACTGCAAACAGTTTTTGCTATCAGTTTATTCGCAGTAAAAACGCAGTCGTGGACCGCTTCTGCACTGGCAAGGGAATAAACCCAGAAGTAAACTCTGAATAAACAATTCAATTCTAACAGTACAACCGTTGAAATTACAACGGCTTTTGGATTGTGTAAAAAGGGTTCTTCATTTACATAGATATTTTTAAACGGAGTTTTTCATAAAGTGTAATATTTTTTTTATAGCATTTTTACAAATGATACCATTATTATTATATTTCATTCGTTGATATATTTTAAATGAATAATTAAATTATATTTGACCGCGAATGTTTATTGGCAAGTTGTGGCAGTAGATTCCTCCGTGGCGTCTCAGAAGTTACATGAAACTGTATCACCACTATATTCCCGATGGCCTGTCTTTAGAAATACGTAGATTAATATGACGAATCTTTTAATCAAGATTTTTTTGACAATTTTAGTCGCCACACTCAACATTTATATAAGCAACGCGACGTCTCTGCCTTTAGAATGGCTGAACCGATTTCGACGAGACTCATAGGTTTGTCTAATATTGTAGTTGAAGTTATAAAGGCTACTTTTTATTCCGGAACTTTTATAATGAGGTGGTGAAATGGGGGTTTGATCTTGCCTGCAAATCTAGTGCTCAAAATCTACACTTGGCTTATTAATTTAATCATACTCATTAGGTATAGTTAACATTCTGCAAATAATCAATGAGTAGGTATACAAGCAAAACGTATACAAAAAAATAACTTGAAGGATTTATGGTAGATATATTGGCATGCTTATGTAGACGGCATAGTCCTATGAATTATGAGGAAATAAGCACATATTTATAAATAGAGTTTCTAAAAGATAATTTTAGGAGATAAATTTAATTGAAACACGTATGGAAGTGCAGTGTGCGATGACGTCTTGAAGGGCTGATAATTTTAAAAAGGTTGAAGAAGAAAAAGAATGCCAGTGGCCCTGCGTATGGTACGTCTTCAGAAAGGTCTTTTGTCAACAGTGGACGCAGACTTGACTGATTAGGAGAAAAAAGGATAAACCTTTATTGTATTTTTGGGGGTAACGAACAATTTCAATTACGTAGTTACTTCATGCAGCTAGAAAATTAATGTTCCCAAACATCTTCCACTCATTTCTATTAGCCGTCAAATCCATTTTGACGTCCTTCTTGGCGCATGGTCTTTTGCGTCGAAGGGGCAATTTAAGGATTTATAATTTACCAATTTTTTCTTTGTCTAGTCTGTTGGGAGGCTTTGGTCGTGGCTAGTTACCACCCTAATGACAAAGCCGTGCCGCTATGCGATTTAGCGTTTGGGTACGATATCTCGTAGAAACCGTGTAAGGGTTACATATAACTAACTTCGACTGCATTATCACCTAGGTACAACCAGGTGACTGTACTGTACACATAACAGCTTGGTATATTACGTCATCCATCATAAAAACAAACCACGCTGATTATTAAAATAAGGAGCACTAAGAGTAAAGAAGTCGTGCACGATTCGGTGTGTTTAAGTATCAATTTGGTAAAGTTTAGTAATAAAAGTAAAAACGCTCTTGCATTTAGCACTCGCCAGTCGCCACACAACCTCGGATGCATTCGCCGGGGGATAAGCTTAAAATTAACAATTCAGATTTAACAGTTGCCCGTAAACCGAATGCGACTTTGTGTGTAAAAGCGTCCTGCTACATCGTTTGGTGCACGTAAAACAAGATTGAATTTGTTGAATACTTCAGTGAAGTAAATTATTGGTATAGCCAGTCTGAACTTTTGAGGAGCTCTCTGGTGAGAATCTAGGAAGGAAGTTGTGAATTTAAGTAGGAGGTCCCGGGTTCGTTTCCCAGCGGGAGCAATTTTAATTTCTGAATTATCTCTGGTCTGGTCTGATGGGAGGCTAGTTACCACCCAGCCGACATAGATGTGCCGCTAAGCGACTTAGTGTTCCGGTGCGATGTAGCGTAGAAACCGATTAGGGGTCTGATTACCGTACTCACTAACAGGTAAGACCGCTACCATCTTAGACTGCATCATATCTTATTACCAGGTAAGATGGTAGTCAAGGGCTAACTTGTAGTGGGTATAAATAAAAAAAAAAATATCTGCCTGCCTGCAAGTGATTGTTTTAATATTAGCTATTTTTAACTGACTTACAAAATAGAGAGGTTATCAATTCAGCTGTTTTTTGTTTTTAAATTCTGGTACTTTCTTTGCTGCTACTATAATATAAAAGGAACTACGAACTATATGATATACTTTAGAGGCACCGATTCAAAAATGTTTTAGAATAATATATTGAATATATTGAAAATAAATATATCTAGCTTTTTAATTGTGTAATAAAGTCAGTTTTTTTTTTGATTTTTCCATAAATCAACTAGGACAGTCGGTGGCGGTAGACGGCTTAAATTTTATGTAAATATTAATGATAGTTTGTAATTATTATCAAGTGTTTTCTAATTGGAATTATATTTAGACCTACTTGAAATAAATGAGTGATGTACTAGGACAGCACGAGCGATAAAATGATACATTTGCATACATATTTTATCGAGAATCAGGAAAATTAGTAGCAACTAAGTTATAGGGTGTGCAAATATTTCTCGTGTGACAGACCTGAGACGTATGAAATCCTGATCCTTGTGTGGGCTTTGTGGTGGCGGCAGATCAGAATATTTTCGGCTTGTTAGAGGCTTCGGCAATGGCTAGTTAATGGGACGTCTTAGTCAGTAGGGAACTGACTAAGACGTCCCGCCCAGCGATTAAGCGTTCGGGTGGGATTTATGTATGCGTTTAATACAACTACCATCCAAAATCAAACCCCTAACAGGTAAGACCGTTACCATTTTACATATTTATTTATTTGCATTTAGTTAAAATTATATATATATTTATTATATACAACGTGTAACAGAATTAAGAAATAATATTGAAGGATGTATAAGTTAATTTAATAAGGAATCACCCTGTAAAGATATTTGAATCAAAAGAAGCATATTTATTTTCCATACAAACGAAATCAAAACGTTCTAAGTGTTTACTTATGACAACCCTATTGAAGGTACAAGACCTACATGCGTATAGTACCTACGCTACGCGACGCGCACCTTATTGAGTGACAGGAGTCCCATGATTTTAACTTTGCATGCGATGCTAGGGCTGTACCTATCTGATTAATTTAAGTACAGACTATGGCAGTGGTTTACTCAAAAACTACTAGGTTTTCGGTTTCACAGATAAGTCTCCGGGCAGTCCATAATTTACCTCTAAAGCCTGTGAGGTAATATTTCGGTTTTCATTTACAAGTGGTGTATTTATTTTAGTAATGAAATATTTTTTACTTATATGTATATAGGTACCTATTTTCTGTATTTGTTTTCTTCGCCAATGGTTGCCTGACAGAAATCGCTATGAAGCGATAAGGCCGCCAAATTGTATTCGTTGTTTAGTTATACTCTTCTTTTTTATGTACTTTCATTCATTCCTCTTAGACTGCATCGTCACTTATCGGCAAGTGAGATTGCAGTCAAGGGCACATAGTACCTACAGTACGACAACCTCTTCTTCCGACGACTCCGACGTCCGGCGACTAAAGGAATATAACGGAGCACGGGTATCATACATACCATTGACTACGTTTATCAACCCATTTGCCCAGCGTGGTGATACTGCACAAAAAATTTGTCCGCAGGCATTTCAGTTCAGCTGTGGACTACAGGCTATCTAGCACAAGTCCGCTTCTTATTTTCTCTCAATAAAGAACAAACTTAGCAAACAATATTATTAAGCGGTGATAGCTTTGTGGGTAAGGTTTCGGCTTTCCTTTCCTGGAGACCGAGTTCGAGCCCCGGCACGCACCACTGACTTATCGGAGTTATGTGCGTTTTTAATTTAAGCAATTTAAATATCACTTGCATTAAATGGTGAAGGTAAACATCGTGAGGAAACTTGGGTGCCTGAGAGTTCTCTATAATGTACTCAACAGCGTGTGAAGTCGACTAATGCGCACTGGGCCAGCGTACGGCTTAAACCCATTTCAGTCTGAGAGGATAACGTGCCCGGAATTGGCCGGGTATGGGTTGATGGTGATAATAAAACATATTTAATTTCAAGTTATTATACGCTCACGTCCAACAAGCCAATGAGTAAAGGTAAGTAGGTACTCTTTGCAGGCACTCGCAGTCATCCCCCGCAATACCTTTTCATTTAGAGCTTTGAAAGCATTAATTGAATAAATGCCCCGTAGCTAGCAAACATTTACGTGACTTTTATAATATTATTTTTTGTTTACCGTGAAAAAGCAAGGTTACTCGGTCTTAAGGAGCTGCCGTTTAACAGTTATATGTCTACATTCCCACCTAGGCCGCTCCAAGTCACCGCAACACCTTCGATCGCAGCGACTCATCGCAAGCTCGATCGCGCTGCCGTGACATTCTCCGGAGACCATGGTCCCAACGGTCGCACCCAGTGACCCGTTTGTAGTTGCAGACGGCGCTGAAACCACTGAGAAGGTTACAGTTACTGGGAAGGGTACAGTTACCCCAAGCCCCCACTACAGGGACTCTGAGGAAGACCTAGTGAACTGTCTTGTTTGTTAATGTGTAGCATGTCCGTTTGGAGATTACGAGATCCTGGGTTCTGGCTAATGAAAATATTTGTATTGGGTTTCTACCAAGTTTCAACCTGGAGTGTGAAAATCGGCGAGGATCCATCCCCGTGCCCCACGTTAAGCTCTCGGACTTGCCTTATCTTTTGCCTTTCGTCTTGTCGTAGCTGTCGTCGCGTCGTACTAACTATCCCATCGGAGAGAGGAAACCAGTGTTTGCGCACAAACTTGCACTAAAATATTCCCACGCAGTTAGAGTATTGACTCTGGATATTGAATATCGTGACCGAAATTGGTCAAGGAAACTGTATATGTCTGCATTCTTCAACATTTTGTTAGATGTTTAACTCCCAAATCGCTATAACACATTTTAGTCGTGTATATGCTACCATGGTATTTTTTATTTTCCTTCCTTGGATTCGGATTGCTGGTTAGTCGTGTCAGCTGCCGGCCTGTCGGGGAAGTGGACGCCTTGTTATAACTCGTTCCAGAGTTCTGGGGCTGTTCGATTTGCGGGAAGTTAGTGCGGACCAATACTTCTGCGGTCTGGAGGATGACGTTATATCCTTCGTACCTCGGAGATCCTTTAAATGTTTGGTCTGCTCAACCTGTAGACAACTTTTTGGTGGGACGTTTGTGTGATTTTCTGAATGATTAAGATTCACAATTGGCACTGCAATCAATTATTATAGGTAGGTTCTTTGTTTTAACAGAACAACATCTACCGGGGCCGCAAGTTGTTTTTTTTCACCGTTTATTGCATATTAACGAGTCGGACCTAATGTAATACATTTGTTGGTATGAAACGAACATGCGTAACGAAGAAACAAAAACATAAATGTATAGGATTAAATCGGTTAGAAAATGAGACTATACTTTACAAATTTTGTTTTAGTTACCATGGGAACTAGGTTAAAAGGTAGTAAACTTTCCATTTACTCCTGATACTCCTGGTACTCTGTATCCATATCAATTTCTCCTAAGCTACTTTTCTCAAGTTTCGGTGTGTGAATTGCACAGAATTATGTTACTTTACGCTACCTAGTCGGTACCTAGGTACCTACTGAGATTTTTTTGCCTGAAACTCAATTAATAGCAATTTTATGGGCAAACGCGGAAATGGAGTTACGGCACTCGCGATCCATAGTCGCCTCTGGCCAAGTGTGATTAGTGACACTTTGCCAGAGTGGTGGTAAACAATATCACAATCAAACGACTATACCTACCCACTCTGTGAGTGAAGCGAGGTAAATTAAGTGTACCGTGTAAATGGAAACCCCTGCAATATGAGAGTTAGCCTAAACGCATATTCCAGAAATCCGTTTGCACTATACCACTACGATATTATCCATTGTTCTAAATGATAATGTGAATAAGTAACGATTTTGTAGCATTCATTGTGAATCTTAGTATATTAAATCTATTAGACTAACAAAGCAAAAATTTGTCAACGGCTGGGTGTACGGAAAAATTCTTTTGAGTTAAGTTGTTCCTTTAAATTAAGACCTGTGATGTATATTATGTGTAATGAGTGAATAAATAAATAACTATACTCCGCTCTTTTTGTTAACAAAAAATGTGGCAAAGCCAATGTTAAACCATTTAAGTGCAAGAATTAGTAAAACATATTATATCCTTTCAGTGGAAATACTTTCTTTTTCTAAACATGCCTCTTCTACAAAAGGTTGGTTGCCATCTTGTTTTTTTGTAGCAACAATCGACGGACCAAGCGGTCTACACCTCCTTTTTTATGGCGTGATAAAAAAGCTTCATTGTTAACCTCCGACCCGTGGGCAGAACGGAGGTTATGTGGGACTTTCCCCTCTAAAGTGCATCCCTCTTGTTGACTTTGTTAGACGCCCGGGGAACCCGTTGTACCCGGACGTCTACCAACCACCCCAACCGATTGCTGGGGAAGCAGATACACCACCTGAAGGTAACTGGAAAATCATCGCCAATAAACCAATCGTTACTTCGCAGGGTAACCAACGAACACTTTGTTACAACAACACTTCAAAGTGCAAAGTTGTGTCAATTACTGTGCCTGTAGTTAGACCGGCCACTGTGACCTTCAAATAAGCATGGCGGCAGTACTACTCCGATCGAGGTCTGTCGCAAAAAGCTCTACTTCTACTATTTTGTAATTCATTAAAAAATAAAAACCGTTAGGAGCTTCTCCTTTCTGTTCTTTTAGACAACTTTCTCTCTCAGGCCTAGAGTATGATAAAAAAATTGTCAGAGCCTGCACTTGAGATCTCATTTAATTTTAAAATTAGCCCGTTAAAAGTAATTCGTGAATGAGAATAAGTTTATTTACGCTGCCTCTATTTAGGCTACCCGAGGTATTTAAATTTGTCCATTTTTTTTTTGTTATAGCTGATGAGGCAGGCTAGACTGCTACCACTTTAGATTGCATCGTTATTTAACACCAGGTGAGACTGCAGTAAACGGTTAACTTGTAGTACAATATCGATGTAACTTTAGTAACAAAAAACTGTCTTAGTGTACTTCGAATGTATTCAGTCTTGTGATCAAAAATGTCATGGTGCGATTAAGTGTAAACCGTGTCCAACACCAGTTATTCTAACGTAAAGTGTCAGAACAGTGTGGAGAGAGGTATAATGAATAAAGGGACGCGACAGCACGTACAGACGTACAATACTTGTTACTCAATTATAACTTCCAATAGAGTTTTGACTCCACTCCGGGCGTTGGGCGCATAGAGCGACTTTGTGAGCGTAAACTTGGTTTACGCCTGTCACTATGTAGCATTGACATAGGGTAGCTAATAGCTATTGAAAGTTATACCCTGAATGTGAGTTTAGTTAGCTGGGTCAGGGCATCTCGTCAGGAACTGAGAAAAAAGCTGCTAGCATACAATTTGTTGTGGAGTTTTTTGACGATTCATAATTACATAAATAAATACTACTAGAATAACCACATTGCCATCTTGCCCCAAATTAAGCGCAGCTTGTGTTATGGGTACTAAGATGACTGATGAATATTTAAAAAAAACAATATGCATACATACTTATACACTATAGACACTGAAAAAAATTCATGTTCATCAAACAAACACTTTCCAGTTGTGGGAATCGAAACCCCGCGCATTGGATTTAGAAAAAAGGGTAGGTAGCTGCCCACAGCGCAAATCAGCAGTCAGAGCATAATTTATGTATGGCTCGAGAAGTTTACCAAAGGCGGCTAATGACAAGACATGGAATGCATTTTATAAATAATTTTTTTTTAAATTGTGTGATGACGCGGCCTAAGATGGAGCGCGCTTGTCTAGATTTTTTATTTACTCTTAACTTAAAGAAGCCCAGATTATAGGTATCGGGGGCGATAGTAGTTGAAAGGGCATTCCAAATCTTTGCAGTGCGTATTAAAAAGGAGAAAGCAAAGCGCTTTTTGGGTGTCGGCCGTATTTCGACTCTGTGTTGGTGTATAGTTATGCGGTGTCAGCTAAATCTATTATTTAACGGGTTATACGCATCTGAATTGCCTCTATTAATTATATTTGAACAATGACAGATTTAATTATGAATTTGGTAACTTAATGCTGATCTGCGTAAAGTATTGTATGTCAGAGTATTTGGGATGGTCATGAGATACTTTATTCAGGTCAATGTTAAGTTTATGTCAAATAGGATTATAAACGAGTAATATGTATGGTAATCCCGCGTTAAAACTATGTAAACCACACGCGTAAACATGTTGATCCACGGTGTAATCCGTTTAGGCGGCACACAGTAACAAAATTAGGGTAAATTGAAGGGAGTATAGAGATATGCGGAATTATAATCTTAGGCTGGCCCCTACGAGCGTAATACTGGGAAATTGAAACGCGAACATTTCTGCAAATTCATCAATCGGTAATATTACGTATCATAAGCCTAATTAGCAGCGTAGCATT